>NW_027331932.1:2226852-2343907 GCF_048418815.1 Hemitrygon akajei
AAAAAGGTATCTTTGGTGCATGGAATAAAGTCAGACACCTGGCAAGTGGGAATCTTGTTTGGGATTTCACTTTAGGTCAAGCTGGTTTACTTTCATGTGTTTAACCTATAGTTAACCACAGATACATCCTGGACCATAAAATCTGTCAGCAGCTATTGCTGTAAACTGTCAGTGATGCATGCTGTATTCAAAATAGTTTCTTTTTTATCTGGAAATATCTTGCATCTTGAACTTATAATATTTACTGTAGTATTTTTGTCCATTACGCTATCTACTTACGCACAGACCTCTGTGTTCTGCAGTTGCGTGTAATGTTCTAATATAAAGAAGCATCATTGAAAGAATAAAGGTAAAGGTTAAGGGGGAGGATAGGGCTGTATCAATTTACTATGTATATGGTGACTGTGAAATCAACACATTAAATCGCCAACACGTTGCCAAAGTGGGTCAATAGCCTTTAATGAAGGCATACAGCATTCATTTCCATTCCATTCTTTTTTCTGCATCATTTCTCCAAATCTTCATTCATTTCATTTCTTAAAGTCACGAAGAATAAGGGTCCAAGAACAGATCCCTGATGCACTCCACTAGTGACCGACTTCTGTGCAGAATATGACCCGTCTACAACCACTCATTGCCTTCTGTGGGCAAGCCAGTTGTGGATCCACAAAGCAATATCCCCTTGGATCCCATTCCTCCTTAGTTTCTCAGTAAGCCTTGTATGGGGTACCGTATCAAATGTTTTGCTGAAATCCATATACACTACATTTACTGTTCTTCCTTCATCACCTTCTTCTTCCTTTAGTCACATCTCCAGAAAAATTCAATCGTTCTCGTAAGGCACGTTCTGTCCTTTACAAAGCCATGCTGACAACTCCTAAACATATTATACCTCTCCAAATGTTCATAAATCCTGCCTCTCAAGATCTTCTCCATCAACTTACCAATCTCTGAGGAAAAACTCACTGGTCTATAATTTCCTGGGCAATCTCCTCTCACTTTCTTGAATAAAGGAACAACTTCCGCAACAGTCCAATCCTGCGGACCTTCCCACGTTTCCATGCATGATGCAAATATCATCGCCAGAGCCTCAGCAATCTCTTCCCTCGTCACCCACAGTAGCCTGGGGGTATATTTCGTCCGGTACCGGCGGCTTATGAAGCTCGATGCTTTCCAAAAGCTCCATTACATCCTCTTTCATCATATCTTCATGCACAAGCTTTTCAGTCTGCTGCAAGTCATCACTACAATCACTAAGATACTGAAGTAAAATAATGATTAAGTAGCTCATTTTGTCTTAATAAATATTTATTGTGATCTTATGATCGCATGGTCTATCCACAGCTGCGCAAGAACGGGAGTCGAAAGTAAAGATCGGAAATAGACCGTACCTACTCTGCCTAGTTATGTCCGCCTTCATCGTGTCTGTGGTCAGTCTCTCGATCTATGGTGAGTGGAACGATCTCCGGATGGAGTCAGACCATAAATAAAGAGAGTGGAATATATTGAGATTGTAAAACACAACACTGAAACCAAGACCCCCCTTACCGTAACACCGATGGAAGAAGGCAGCATACATGAGGTTGAGGAAGCAAGGAATAGATGGGTCTATTGAGGAACATAGGGTAGCAAGAAAAGTGATGAAGAAGGGGCTGTGGACAGAAATAAGGGAGCAAGAGAAGTCCTTGGTGTGAAGGGTAAAGGAAAACCCCAAGGCATTCTTCAATTATGTGAAGAACAAAATAATGACAGGAGTGAATGTAGATTAGAGATAAAGATGGGAAGATGTGCCAGAAGACTGTGGAAGTTGGCGAGGTCTTCAATGAATACTTGTCTTCGGTATTCACCACTGAGAGGGAACTTGATGACCGTGAGGACAATATGAGGGAGTTTGATTTTCTGGAGCATGTTGATATTAAGGGAAAGGAGGTGTTGGAGTTTTTAAAATACATTGGGACGGATAAATACCCGGAGCCTGACGGAATATTCCCCAGGGTGATTCACGAGGGGAGAGAAGAGGTTGCTGAGCCTCTAGCTAGGATCGTTATGTCCTTGTTGTCCACGGGAATGGTACGGGAGTATTGGAGGGAGGTGAATGTTGTCCTCTTCTTCAAATAAGGTAGGAGGGATGGTCCAGGTAATTAGAGACCAGTGAGCCTTACGTCCGTGGTGGGAAAGTTGCTGGAAAATATTCTTAGTTATAGAATCTATGGCCATTTAGAGAATCATGGTCTGAACAGGGACAATCAGCATGTCTTTGTGATAAGCAGATCCTGTCTAACAAGCCTGATAGAATTCTCTGAGGAGGTGACCAGGCATATAGAAGAGGATTCAGAATTGGCTTGCCTGCAGAAAGCAGAGTGTCGTGGTGGAGGGAGTACATTCGGATTTCGGGGTACATTCGGATTGGAGTGCCGTGACTTGTGGTGTTCCACAAGGATAGGCTCTAGTACCTCTGCTTTTCGTGATTCTATTAACGTCATGGATGTGGGGGTAGAAGGGTAGGTTGGCAAGTTTGGAGACGACACAAAGGTTGGTGTTCTAGTGAATCGTGTTAAGTATTTTCGAAGATTGCAGAGTGACTTAGACACTATGCAGAAGTGGGCTGAAAAGTGGCAGATGGAGTTCAGCCCGGATAAGTGTGAGCTGGTACATTTTGGAAGGACAAACTCCAAGACAGAGTTCAAAGTAAATGGCAGGATACTTGGTAGTGTGGATGAGATCCCTAAAAATTGCCTCACAGGTAGATAGGGTAGTTAAGAAGGCTTCTGGTTATTTGCTTTCATAAGTCGAGGATTGGAGTTTAAGAATCGCGAGGTAATGATGCAACTCTATAAAACTCTGGTTAGGTCACACTTGGAGTACTGTGTCCAGTTCTGCTCTCCTCACTGTAGGACGGATGTGGAAGCATTGGAAAGGGTATAAAGGAGATTTACCGGGATGCTTCCTGGTTTAGAGAGTATGCATCATGCTCAGAGATTAAGGGAGTTGGGGCTTTACTCTTTGGAGAGAAGTGGGATGAGAGGAGACATGATATAGAATATTATAAGAGGAATAGATAAAATGGACAGCCAGCACCTCTTGCCTAGGGCACGACTGCTCAATACAAGTGCACATGGGTTTAAGGTAAGGGGTGGGATGTTCAAGAGGGGTATCAGAAGTAGGTTTTTCACGCAGAGAATGGCTGTTGCGTGGAATACACTTCCTGAGCCAGTGGTGGTGGCAGATACACTAGTGATATTTAAAAGCCTACCAGACAGGTATATGGAGGAGTTGAAAGTGGTGGGTTATATGGGAGGCAGCGTTTAAGGCGTCGACATAACATTGTGGGCCGCAGTGCCTGAACTGTGTTGTATAACACTGTGTATAACACAGTGTATAACACTGTGTTGTATGTTCTATAACACGAACACACCTCAAACCGTGATAAAACACGGTCATTACCGTAACACAATCAAGCCTCATGCTGACACAGACATGCCATTCACCATAACATCAACAATGCTGTTACCGTAGCACGGTCACGACCTTCAACGAGACTCAGATACAGTCCCGACCGCGACACTGACAGGACTATCGCCGTGACACACACATGGCTTTCGCACTGACCGCAAAGTGCCCCTCACTAACATCGACATGCCCCTGACCGTGTTACCGTTAAACTGCTGAAGCGACACAGACACACACCTCACAATGACACCGACACGCTCTTCACCGTGACACTGTGGTACCGTACACCGTGACACCTTCACGCTCCTCAGCGTGATCCGCTCCGCTGCGCACCGTGACAAAGACTCACGCGTCACTGTACCACCCCTTACCGAGACGGTATCACCCCTCAACATAACACCGATACACCGCTCACTGAGGCAGTTACCCTCACCTCACCCTGACACAGGCAAACAATGACACCGACATAGTACTGTCGGTGACAACAACACACACCTCAGCGTGTCACTCTCACACACAGCGTGGCCATGAAATGTCTCTCACCGTGGCACTGACATACCCTTCCCTGTGCGACCAGCACACCCCACGCCATGACACCGTGACACGTCATTGTCACCTCCCGCCGGGGCACAGAGTTCCTATCACAGTGACACTGACACGTTCCTCACAGCAACTCAGACATGCCCCGCACGATACTGACATAGATTCCAACCGGAACAACTAAACCTTCACCGGGACATTGATTAACCCCCCGCCCCCCCCCCCAGCGTGACACAGACACGGCCCTCAAGGTGGCGCCGATGCTTCTCACTGTGCTCAAAGAATATCCTACACTGTGACAACATTCACCGTGACACTGACACAGCTCTCTCTGTGAACGATCGGTAGCGTGACGCTGTCTCACCTGAAGTCTAAACAATGTTCACCATCTCTCTCAGGATTACAAATTCGTCAGTGTAAAATCACCACCGACCGAAACTGCCATGAAATAACCTCAATCCTTTCAATCCAAGCTTTCTGCGCTCAACTCGAATCTGTCCGTTTTTAAACGAATTCACAGCGATCTCCGTCACCAGTTCACTGAGATGGAAACGAAGTACAGATCTGTCAACGAAACCAAGGCTCAAATCCTTCAACATATCCTTCACTTTGAAACCCTTCACCGTGACACAGACACAACACTCACTGTAACCTGTTCGGTAGCGTGACGCTGACTCACGTGTCACTGCAAACGATAAACATCCTTCACCATCTCTCTCAGTATCACAGATTCGTCAGTCCAATGTCACCTCCGATCGAAACTACCATGAGTTAAACTCATCCCTTCAATCCAAGCTTTCTGTCGTCAACTCTAATCTGTCCGATCTTAAACGAATGCACAGCGATCTCCGTCACCAGTTCACTGAGATGGAAACGAAGTACAGATCTGTCAACGAAACCAAGGCTCAAATCTGTGAATTTTTGACCAGCAGAAGAGGTGAGGCATCATCCCCCTCTTTCACCCGCTCCTCATCACAGGACAGGCATGGAGTGAGGAAGCGTCACTCTGGGCTTGACATCGGGAGAGTGTGAAGAGATGGTATAGAGGATGATTCACTCTGTGTTTGACCCGGTGAGTGTGTGATGGGGCTGCGTGGAGGGAGTTTCCCTCTGTCACTGAATCCAGGAGAGTGTGATGGGACGTTGTGGAGATGGATTCACTCTGTGTCTGAACACGGGATTGTGAGACGTAACATTACAGCTTCACTCGATGTCTCACTCTGGGAATGTCAGATGGGACAGTATGGATCCAGCTTCATTCTGTGTCTGACAGCGGCAGTCTGTGATGGGACACTGCCCAGAGAGATGTACTCCATGACTGACCCCTGAAGTGTGTTATGGCACCGTGGGGAGAGAGTTTTACTCTGAATCCGGGAGTGTGTGACGAGACGGTGTAGCGGGGGCATCACTCTGTGTCTGCCTCCCGGAGTGTGTAATGGGATCGTAGAGAGAGAGCGTCTGCGTCTGACTACAGACTAACTGTGTTAGGGGACAGTGCAGAGGTACGTTCATTCTATGTGACACCGGATTGTGTGATTGGATGTTGTGGAGCGACTCTGAACCCGTCAATGTGCCATGGGCGGAACTTCGCTTTGTGTGTGTGCACTGCTGAGCGTGATGGGACGGTTGAGAGAGAGCTTCACTCTGTGACTCGCCAGGCGGTGTGTGATGTACGGAGGGCGTATGGAGGGAGATGTACACTGTGATAGTCTCGGGAGTGTGTACTGGGATGATGTGAAGGCATCTTACCTCTGTGTCTGACCTCGGGACTGCGTGATTGGACGGTGTATAGGGAGCTTCGCTCGTTTTCTGACCCCTGTGTTGTGTGATGTCACCAGGTAGAAAGAGCATCATACCATGTCTGACCACGGGAGTATCCGGCGGGATCCTGCGGAGGGTGTTTCATTTCCTATCTGACCACGGGGAGTGTGTTGGGGTAGTGTGGAGGGAGGCTCACTGTGTTTTTGTCCGCAGGACTTCGTGATGGAAGAGCATGCAGGGAGCATCACTCCATGTTTAAACCAAGGAGTGTGTGATAGTGTGGTGGAGAGAAAGCTTCAGTCTGAGACTGACCCCGGTCTTGTGTGATGGGACAGTATGGTAGGAGAAATACTCTGTGTTTGACACTGGGAGAGTATGATGGGATCGTCAGACAATAGCTTCATTCTTCATCTGTCCCTGAGAGAGTGTGACGTGACGTTGTGGATTTAACTCAAATTTCTGTCTGCCCAATCAGGAATGTGTGTGACTGAATGGTCTGCAGGGACCTTCACTCTATAACTGAGACCGGGTGCCTGTGATGGGTCGCTGCCGAGGTTGTTTCTTTGCGATTATGGGGGGAAATTCACTCTGTGTCTGACCCCGGGAGTGTGTGATGGGACGGTGTGGAGGGAGATTCACTCTGTGTCTGACGTCGGGAGAGAGTGGTGGGACGGTGGGTATGAGATTCACTCTGTGTCTGATCCCGGGAGTGTGTGATGGGACGGTGAGGAGGGAGATTGACTCTATGTCTGACCACGGGAGTGTGTGATGGTACGGTGTGGAGGGAGATTCACTCTATGTCTGATCTCGGGAGAGAGTGGTGGGACGGTGGGTATGAGATTCACTCTGTGTCTTATCCCGGGAGTGTGTGATGGGACGGTGTGGAGAGAGATTCACTCTGCGTCTGACCCCGGGAGTGAGTGATGGGACGATGTGGAGAGAGATTCACTCTGTGTCTGACCCCGGGAGTGTGTGCTGGGTCGGTATGGAGGGAGATTCACACTATGTCTGATCCCGTGAGTGTGTGATGGGATGGTGCAGAGGGAGATTCACTCTGTGTCTGACCCCGGGAGTGTGTGATGGGACGGTGCGGAGGGAGATTCACTCTGTGTCTATCCGTAAGAGCGTGTGATTTGACAGTCTGTGCAGCGTGCAGTCTGAATCCATGAGTGTGTGACGGGGCCGTTACAAGAGAGAGCTTCACTTTGTGTCTGAACCCGGGTGTGCATGATGTAATAGTATAAGGGATTTCCACTGTATGTTTAATCCTGGATTCTGTGATGGGGCGGTGCTAAAGGAGAGTCCCTCAGTATCTGGCAACTGGTTGCGTGATTGAAAATTGCGGAGGGAGCTAATTCATATGTCTGACCCCGGGAGTGTGTGATGGGATGGTGTGGAGGGAGATTCACTCTGTGTCTGATCTCGGGAGTGTGTGGTGGGACGGTGTGGAGGGAGATTCACTCTCTGTCTAACCCCGGGAGTATGTGTTGGGACGGTGTGGAGGGAGATTCACTCTGTGTCTGACCCCAGGAGTGAATGATTTAATAGTATAAGGGATTTCCACTGTATGTTTAATCCTGGATTCTGTGATGGGACAGTGCTAACGGAGAGTCCTTCAGTGTCTGGCAACTGGTTGCGTGATTGGAAATTGCGGAGGGAGGTAATTCATATGTCTCACCCCGGGAGTGTGTGACGGTACGGTAGGGAGTGAAATTCTATTTCTGTCTGTCCTTCAGGATCTCTGTGGTAGTATGGCGGAAAGGACCTTTTTACTGACAACTGAAGTTTGTGATGGGGCGGAATTGAGTAAACTACACCTGGTCAGGGGTCCCTCGAATGAGTAATTGGGTGCCGTGGCGGGAGTTTCAATCTGAGTCTGACAGCAGTTGAGTGTTATAGGACGGTGTAAACGAGCTTCAGTTTGATTCTGACGATGGAAACCTGTGATAGAACGGTGTGAGGGTAGTTTGTATTTGACCCCGGGAACGTATAATGGGGCAGGTTCGAGGGAGTCTCACCCTGTGTCTGACCCCGGGAGTGTGTGATGGGACAGTGTGGAGTGAGCTTTACTCTATGTCTGACACAGTGTGTTTGCGATGGGATGCTATGTAGGGAGCATCACTCTGGGTCCGACCACAGGAGTATGTGATTGGACGGTGTGGAGGAAGGTTCACTCTGTTTCTAACAGGAGTGTGTGCTGGGTAGGTCTGCTGGGAACACCACTGTGACCGACCCAAGGACTGTGTGATGGGACGGTGAGGAGGAATCCTCTTTCTATTTTTGACTCACAGCGGATGTAATGGACCGTACGCAGGGACATTCACTGTTTCTTCTTCCTATTTTCCAGAGCAAGCGTGCTCCCAGGACTGGATCAGAAATGAAGGCGGCTGTTATTTTATATCCACGTTTAAATTTCCCTACGATAAAGCGAGGCAGAATTGTTCGGACTCTGATTCTAAACTTCTTGAAATAAATTCAGCAGAAGAAGAGGTATGTGTCCGACCGAGGGAAGATATAAACACACCAGAGTGAAGCTCCCTCCACACCCTTTAATTTCACACTTCCGTGGTCAGACACAGAGTGAAGCTCCGTCCCTCTAGTCCCAGGACACACTCCCGGTGTCATAAACGGAGTGAATTTCCTTCACATCGTCCCGTCACACATTTTCGGGGTTGGACACAGAGTGAAGCTCCCTCCACACCGTCACATCACATATTCCCGTGCTCGTACACAGAGAGTTCCCTCCTTATGGTCTCATCACACACTCTTGGGGTCAGACACAGAGTGAACCTCCCTCCAACCTGTCCCATCACACACCTCCGCGGTCAGGCACGGAGTGAATCTCCCTCCACACCGTCCCGTCACACACTCTCGGGTTCAGACACAGAGTGAGGCTCCATCCACCCCGTGCCGTCACATTCTCCTGTGGTGAGACACAGAATTAAGCTCCTTCAATACCATCTCTTCAAACTCTCCAGGGGTCAGACAGAAAGGGATGCTCTTTAAATTTTGCTCGAATTCAGTCGTTAATGATACCAATTTTATTTCACAGAATTTTGTTGCCAAAGCTGTCCGCGACGAAGGTAGTTCATATTGGATTGGAAAATGCAAAGACGGGTGAGATTTGGGATCTTGCATGTTTCTGAGAGAAAGTGGGTTGTCGGATTGATACAGGCTGCGAGAGGCGAGTAGGCAGCGGATTTATTTTGTGGACTGGCACAGGCTGCGGGAAGTTTGAGTGCAGTGGGATTAGTTTGTGGTCACACACGAGTTGCTAAAGGGAGTGGGTATTGGTATGAATTGGCGGACTGAGAAGTGCTGTCGGGAGAGAGTGGGTAATCGGGGCATTTTGGAGAGAGAGAAAATTCTGCGGTGAGAGAATGGGCAATTGGATTTGTTTCGGGATCGACACGGACTGTTGGTAGAGAGTGTGCAGTAAAACTAATATAACCATATAACAATTACAGCACGGAAACAGGCCATCCCGGCGCTGCTAGTCCGTGCCGAAAGCTTAGTCTCACTTAGTTCCACCTACCTGCACTCAGCTCAGAACCCTCCATTCAATTCCTGTCCAAAATCTATTTTTTTAAAATGACAGAATCAAACTTGCCTCTACCACTTCTACTGGAAGCTCGTTCCACACAGCTACCATTCTCTGAGTAAAGAAGTGTTGCCCTTAAACGTTTGCCTGTTAATTCTCAACTCATGTCCTCTTCTTCGAATCTCCCATACTCTCAATGGAAAATGCCTGTCTACGTCAACTCTACCTATCCCCCTCATAATTTTAAATACCTCTATCAATTCCCCTCTCACCCTTCTATGCTCTAAAGAATAAAGACTTAACTTGTTCAACCTTTCTCTGCAACTTAGGTGCTGAAACACAGGTAACATTCCAATAAATCTCCTCTGTATTCCATCTATTTTGGTGACATCTTTCCTATAATTCGGTGACAGAACTGTACACAAAACTCCAAATTTGGCCTCACCAATGCCTTGTACAATTCTGACATTACATCCCAACTCCTGCACTCAATGCTCTGATTTATAAAGGCCAGCATACCGAAAGCTTTCTTCACCATCCTAGCATCATCTGCATATTTACCAATTCAGTTTACCACCCCATCATCCAGATCATTAATATATATGACAAACAACATTGGGACTCAGTACAGATCCCTGAAGCACACCACTAGTCACCGGCCTGCAACGTGAGCAACAGTTACCCACCACTATTCTCTGGCAACTCCCATCCAGCCACTGTTGAATCCATTTTACTACTTCAATACTAATACCTAACAATTGAACCTTCCTAACTAACCTTCCGTGTGGAACCTTGTCAAAGGCCTTACTGAAGCCCTTATAGACAATTTCCACTGATTTTCCCTCGTCAGCTTTGCTCGTAACCCCTTCAAGAAATTCAATAAGATTTGTCAAACATGAGCTTCCAAGCACAAATCTACGTTGACTGCTTCTAAACTGACCCTGTCTATCCAGATAATTATATATACCATCTCGAAGACTACTTTCCATTAGTTTACCCACCACCGACCTCATACCTGCAAGCTGATAATTGCTAGGTTTACTCTTAGATTCCTATTTAAACAATGGAACCACATGAGAAATACGCCAATCCTCCGGCATTATCCCCGTTTTCTAATGACATTTGAAATATTTCTCTCAGAGTCCCTGCTATTTCTACACTAACTTATCAGGACCCGGAGACTTATCCACCTTTTGTATTCTTTAAAAGCTCCAGTACTTACTCTTCTTTAATCATCATAGCTTCCATAACTACCCTACTTGTTTGCCTTATTTTTATAATTCAATATCCTTCTCCTCAGTGAATAACGATGAACAGAAATTGGTCAAAATCTCCCCCATCTCTTTTGGCTCCACAAATAGCTGTCCACACTGATTCTCTAAGAGACGAACTTAATCCTTTACTATTCTTTTGCTATTAACATAACTGCAGAAACACTTTGGATTTATTTTCCTTACTTGCCAAAGCAACCTCATATATTCTATTAGCTTACTAATTTCTTTCTTGTTATTCTTTTTATATTCTTTATATTCTTCGAGCACCTCATTTATTCCATGCTGCCTATATTTATTGTAGATGTCTCTCTTTTTCCGAATGAGGTTTCCAATATCCCTTGAAAACCATGGCTCTCTCAAACTTTTAAACTTTCCTTTCAACCTAACAGGAACATAAAAATTTCTGTACCCTCAAATTTTCAACTTTAAATGGCCTCCATTTCTCTATTACGATCTTCCCATAAAACAAATCGTCCCAATCCACTCCATCTAAATCCATTCGCATCTCCTCAAAGTTGGACTTCCTCCAATCAAAAATCTCAACTCTAGGTCCAGTTCTATCTTTCTCCATAATTATATTGAAACTAATGGTATTGTGATCACTGGACCCGAAGTGATCCCCAAATCATAGCTCGGTCACCAGACCTATCTCATTCCCTAACAGGAGATAGAACACTGCCCCTTTTCCAGTTGGTACCTAAATGTATTTCTTTAAAAAAAATCCAGCACACATTTTACAAACTCCAAACCATCCAGCCCTTTAACAGAATCGGCTTCCCAGTCTATGTGTGGAAAATTAAAACCTCCCACAATCACTACAAATACCTGCTATCTCCTTACAAATTTGTTGCTCCAATTCTGGCTCCCAATTAGGTGGTCGGCAATTGTTACTACACCATTCCCATTCCTCAATTCCACACAGATTGTCTCCCGAGACGAACCCTCTAGTCTATCCTGCCTTGCCACCTCTGTAATATTTTCTTTGACAAGCAATACCACACCTCTCTCTCGTGCCCCTCGGATTCAATCACACCAGAATCATCTAAATCCACGAATATTTAGTTGCCAATCACACCCCTCCTGCAACCATTTTTTCACTAATTGCTACAACATCATATTTCCAGGTATCAATCCATACCATAAGCTCATCCAACTTTCTTACAATTCTGCCAGCATTAAAATAGATGCATTTAAGAAACACTCAACCTCTTCCTCTCTGTTTATCCCTAACAGTGCAAACAACTTTATTATCTTTTTCTTCCTTCTCCCCTACATCTTTGGTCTGTGCGCTCCCCTTCTCTATCACCAGCTTATCCTCCCCACAGGCTGTCTACTAGCTTTCTCTATTTGTGAACTAACCTCCTTTCTCCTAGTTTCTGCAAATTGATTCCCATCCCCAGCCATTCTAGTTTAAAGTCTCCCCGGGAGCCTTAGCAAACCTCCCGGCCAGGATATTTGCCCCCCAGGATTCAAATGTAACCCGTCCCTTTTCTGCAGGTCACGCCAGCCCAAAAGAGGTCCCAGTAATCCAGAAACTTGAATCACTGTCCCCTCTCCAATACTTCCGCCACGCATTTATCCTCCAACTCATTCCATCCTTACTGTCACTGTCGCCTGACACAGACAGTTTTCCCGAGATTCCTGCCTTTGCAGTCCTAGTTCTCAACTCTCCTCCTTTCTCCCTATCTTCGCCTTTCAGGACAATTTCACTTTTCCTGCCTATGTCATTGGTACCGATATGTACCACGACCTCTGGTGACTCACTATCCCACTTCAGGATATCCTGGTCGCGATCAGAAACATCTCGGACTCTGGAACGAGGGAGGCAAACTAACATCCGGGTCTCCTGACTGCGTCCACAGACTCGCCAATCCGACCCTCTAACTGTCGAGTCCCCCATTAATACTGCCTTCCTCTTCCTTTCCCTACCCTTCTGAACTACAGGGCCGGACTCTTTGAGCCGGTGGCAAGGCCACTGTCGTTTCCCCCAGGTAGATTTCTGCACCCCCCCCCCAACAGTACTCAAACTGGAGTATTTATTGTCAAGTAGTACAGCCACTGGGGTACCTAACTCTTCCCCTTCCCTCCACTAACCGTGACCCACCTGTCTGTCTCCCGTGGCCCTGGTGTGACCACCTGCCTGTAACTCATCTCTATCATCTCCTGCCTCTCCCGGACCAAACGAAAATCATGGAGCGACAGCTCCAGTTTCCTAACACGGTCCCTTAGGAGCTGCAGCTCGGCGCACCTGGCGCAGATGTACACGTCCCAGAGGCTGGTAGACTGTGAACACTGTGAACAACAAGCTGCCCTCACAATCATAATTCCTCCCTTTCCTCAAGTAGCAGGGAAAATTAAAAACTGAAACTACCTGGCTTCGCCCGATTCCGCCTAAGCCCGTTGAGGTAAATCCCTTAAGCCTTCACTCTGCTCCCGGCTCACACCGCTGCCCGCAAAACGACGCTGCCCGCCGTATCAGGCTGTGTTCCTTTCAAATCTTCCCCGCCTCACTGCCCATGGTCACACGCCTGCGCAGTCCCGCCTCTCTGAACTCCGATGAGAAGAAGAAAAAATCAAAATGGTTCCCGTCGCACTCCCGTTCTGATCCTCACACTTGCTTCTCCAAATGTGGAAACTGACATGGGCTGTGGGAAGAGAGGGCGATGTTGGAGTCTTTATGTGGTTTACGCAGATCTTTAGGGAGAAGGCGAGGCATTGAGATTATTTTGGGGACTCGCACGGGAACTTGGGGTGAGAGTGGGAAGTGCAAGTATTTTGGGGACTAGCACGGGACTGTGGGGAGAGAGTGGAGCTATGGAGCTGTTTTGGGAACTGACCCTTGTTGTGAGAGAGAGTGAGGCAGTGGGAACACTTTGGGGCCGGGCACATGTCTGTGGGGAGAGAATGAGGAAGGGTATACTTTGGGGACAGACACAGATCTGTGGGGAGAGAATGGTTCAGTGGGAGTACCCTGGGGACTGAGACAAGTCCGTGGGGAGAGCATGGGAAGCGGGAGATGTTTTGGTGATTGGCACAGGACTCTAAGAAGAAGGTTGAGCAGTGGGAATATTTCGGGGACCGGCACGGGGCTGTGGGGAGAGGGTCAGCCATTGGGTGTAGTTTGGACTGACACTGATCTGTGGGGTGGGAGTGGTGAGTGTGAGTACTTAGGCAGAAAGCACAGGCCTGTGGGGAGACAGTAAAGAAGTGGAAGCATTTTGAGGACTGACATGGGGCCTTGGAAGACATTGGCGCTGTGGGAATATTTTTGGGACTGACACAGGCCCGTGAGGAGAAGGTTGGATACTGTTATTATTCTGGTCTCTGACAACGATCTGTGGGTAGGGAATGGGGCAAGGGATTACATTGGTGACTGACACAGGGCTGTAGGGAGTGAGTGGGTCAGTGGGAGTATTCTGGAGACTGACACAGGGCTGTGCTCGGAAAGTGGGGTTGTTGGAGATTTTGCGTTGCCACAGGTCAGTGGCGAGGGAGGGTATCAGTGGTTTTGGGGACTGACTGCTGAAGGTGCGTTGAAATTGTTTACATCTCTTTGACAGGAAATTCGTTTCGAACGTCCTGTATCGGATGACCGGTGGAGTCCCCGAATGCGCTGAATGTACATATTACAGTGAGCTTAAACCTTGCGATCAGGTTCATACGCGCTTCATCTGTGAGAAGTCTGCACCTTTGTGCCGGGATATTTCTGAAGAGATCCGGGATCTCTGTCAACAACCAGTGGGAGCGACTTGAATATAATGATAGAACCCTCTTTCCCCTCCATTTCTCTTAACCACTCACACTACCCCTTCCGCGACGCTGCCCCTCACCCTTACCGAATTCGCCACTGACCTTCTATCGCAATGTTACTCACCATTTTGCCCTCTCTGTACCCTCGTCCCTCAAAAGTGTCGCTCTCATTCATCTCAACTCCCCACTCCTCTGTTTCATCCCCATTTTCCTCACCACGGTTTCTTGTCTCCATTTCCCCCAGTTTCCCTTCCTGTTCCCGGTCTCTCCCTCGATTCTCTACTCTGTCTCTGCCCAGTCTCCCCATCCCACTGTGTCCCTTTTATCTAACCCAACTCGCTTCCCGCTTCTGTCTTTAGCTACTCTCCCCTCAATCATGTGTGTTACTGTTCTCGATACCCCAGTCCTGGGGAAATAGAGTGCACGCATTCGCCTGATCGGTGTCCCTCGTGGTTTTGTACACCTCTGTATGGTCACCGAAAAATGCCTCAGAATTTCCAACCTCGCTCCATAACTCAGTCCCTCCTGTCCCGGCAGCATCCTCGGAAATCTCCCTCTGCAATCTTTCCAGTTCGTTGAGATTTTTCTTAGAGCAAGGCAAGCAGAACTGTACTCCATACTCCAAGTGCGGCCTGACCGACGTCATCTGCAACTGCAACGTGACCTCCGACCCCCGTACTCAGTGTCCTGACTGATGAAGGCCAGCGTGTCAAATGTCCTGTCCACCTGTATCGCATCTTTTCTACTGGATTCACCGTCTGTTTTATTATCTGTGACTTAGACCACCTAAGATTTCTTCTTTTGTAGTATCAGTAGGGCGCAAATATGTAAAATTAATGTCAATTGCACAAAAGCTAATAAATGCCGCAGAAATGTGGAGGCGGGCTGATGTCTTCAAGAATATGCTGGCGGAGGGGAAGAAGGTGTTCCTGGTTCGTTGAGTTTTCAGTCTCCTGTTCGTCGTCAACCCTCCTTCCCAGACAACCGTACTCGTCACCGTCATCCACGACTTCACCGACAGCCCTCCCCGTTTCCGCCACCGCCATCTTCTTCTAAACACCATGTCTCCATCACCCCTCCGTCCCCTACACTGCATTCCATCTCCATTATCTCCTCCTTCCCCAACTCCTCTCCCCTTCTCCCTTACCCGCTCCATCCCCTGCAGGTCCTCCACGTTTCCATTAACACTCTCCCTCCTGTACAAGTCCCCGTCTCTCTGTTCATATGGAAATCTGTGGAGGACGGGATGAGTTGACGTCTGGTGTTACACCAGCCCCCTTCCACCGACTACCGATCTCACGGTTCTGAGCCTCTGCCGATCGTTTGATTCGATAACACTTTATCCCAGTGACCGCTATCTCACCACCACGTCCGTTCTCCGACCGAAACCAATCCCTCTTGCAATTCCCTCCTGTTCCCAGCACACCCTCTGATCACAAACACACGCACATTCTCCGAGCCTGCACACGATTCAAGACGACCTGAACGGCGGAGTTCTGGGGATTGGTGATCAGGAAGGAGTTTCGGAACATTGGAGTTTCTGAAGGGATTCAGGGGGAGTAAGTTTCTATTTGTGTCTGAACCCGGGTGTGTGCGAACGGACGGTCCGGAGAATGCGTCACCCAGTATCTAACTTCAGAAGAGTGTGATGTGACTGTGTGGAGGGAGATACACTCTGTGCCTGACCCCGGGAGTATATGATGGATCAGTGTGGAAGGAACTTCACGGTGTCTGAACCCGAGAGTGTGTGATGGGATGGTGTGGAGTGAGCTTTACCCAGTGTCTGACCCCGGAAGTGTCTGTTATGACGGTATGGAGGGAGATGCAGTCTGTTTCCGTCCTCCGGAGTGTGTGATGGGGCGTTGCGGAGGGATATTCAGTCTGTGTCTGAACCCAGAAGTGTTGGATGGGAAGGTGTGCAGAGATTTTCACTCACTCTGTGTGTGTGTGTGTGTGTGTGTGTGTGTGTGTGTGTGTGTGTGTGTGTGTGAGTGATGAGCCAGATAATAGGGAAAGAGTTGCGGGAAATTGGATTTGAGTGGGTCAGAGGGTTTATCTCTTTGAATCTTCAAGGAGAAGATTCTTGGGTGAGAGATGGTACGGAACTGCTGATTGATTTGCTTTCCGTTTAATTATTGTTTCTTTTTTTATAATCGCAATGTCAAAGCAGTAGCAATGTCTGACAGGAGAGTTGAAAACTCCTTCGCGAGATGTGGGAAGGCAGGGAGATCTCAAGTGTTCCTGACAACTTCAGCTGTAGTAAGGCCATCCGGTACATTGCTGTACTCTGCGGTACAGAATTGGAACAGGAACTGGATGAACTCAGGATCATTCGGGAAGCTGAGGGGGTGATTGGGAGGACTTATAGAGAAGTATTTACCCCCAATGTGTAGGATACTGGAAACTGGGTGGCAGACAGGAAGTTGATAGTGGTTAAACAGTCAGAGCCATTGCAGTGTCCCCTTGTGGCCAACCCGCTCAATAACATGTAAATCACTTTGGATACTTCTGGATGAGAGGAGAGAGGAGCAAATGAACAAGCTGGGGTAAATCTCACCGGTCAGGTCTCTGGCACTGACTATGGTTCTGTGGCTCAGAAATGAATGGGGTAGGATATTGCGAGCTGTATCGATAGAGTTGTCTTGTTTAGGGGAGTGGAAAAAAAACTACTGTGGACGAGAACGAGATTCCTCGATGGTATGCGGTCGCCAGAATACAGGTAGGAAAAAGGAGCCGGTTCTGCAAACTTATGTATGTGCAGGTGTGGCCAAAATTAGAAAGAACATTCAGTTTAAAATGTGGCTGAAATATTAGGGTTGGAACGAGGTCTCCGGATCTGTGTATCACTGGGCTCTCTTCCTCGGGAGGTGCGACCTCTACAGACGAGACAGTTTCATTTCATTTCAATGCGATTCAATTTAAGATTATTTACAATTCCTTCACACATGACCGCCTCGGCCTAAATGCAAAACACAATACCATCTGTCAGACAAGGGAAAAAGCACATATAGTATGTATAAAATAGAACGATAGCAAGCATATGTAGGATATCAGTGAAATACTCTACAATTTATCTACATATATATCTACATATATATATATATATATATATTATATATATAATCAGCTTGAGGTCCTAGGCACTTTAAAAGCCACCGAAATCTACAAACTACAACAACTGAGGTTTCCTTCCACCGAACGAACACTGGGGGCAGCAGAGAATCCCGCCTGGAGGACGCGCTGCTCCGCCCCTCGTTGTGCAGCTCCTTCATTTGCTCCGCCATCGGGCAACTCTCTCAGTTTACACCTGAACCGAAGTGGAACTAATATCCCAGCGGGAAGGTTTGCCATTAGAAAATGTGGTCGTTGTGGTGCTTAATAATGTTGCAGTAGGATGATAATCAATTGTTTGAGTCATTGTTGGGACAGATGTTGTTAAGACCTCAGATAGAGCAAAATGTTGAGCCCGCTGTGTCTCGTGTTCTAAGCTGCGTCCATTTCAAAGCAGTAAGTATTGTACGAAAGGCGGAGGAGCTCAGGGTAGGGGCCAACCACTGGAAGCATGATAGTTTAGCCATTAGTAAGACTTGGTTGTTGGACGGGCAGGTTTGTTAGCTCAACCTTTCAGTTTACCGCTGTTTCAGCCGTGCTACTGTATATATAATTTAGGCTGAGGAGAGGTTTTAAAGGTGGAAATGAGGAATAAGAAAATTATGCACTCGTTCAGAGGGCTACATTATCGACCACCAAACAGTCTGGGGATTTAGAGGATCAAACCTGTGGAGAGTTCCGAGTCTGTTGTAAGAGACATCAGGTTGTGACATCGGGTGAGTTTAACATTCCTGGTATTGACTGTGAGCCTCATTCTGTGAAAGGACCACTGGGATAGTTTCCTTAATCAGTTAAGAAATGTTCCTTAATGAGTAGATAGAAAGTCCCAATGAGAGAGTGCAATACCTGATCTCATCCTATCGAATGGGACAAGCCAGGGGACAGAAGTTTGTGTCGGGGATCACTTTGCGTCTAGTGATGGTAACGCCTTTACATACAATGTAATTATTGAAAAGAATAGGTGTAACTTCGAGTTAAGACTCGTTGTTGAAGTTTATAACAACACGAGAGGCAAGTAGACGAGATAGCATGTATACTTTACCCCTGGGTGGAAATGTCTAGTATCAGAAGACCTGCATTAAGGTGAAAGAGGGCAGGTTCACAGGACATCAGTTTGACAAGTTTTAGTTGACTCAAAGTTTGGCGGGTGATTGGAAAGTTCTGGCAGCGCTGCTGCAGGGAATGGAGGGAGACGGATGTTGTGTCGGCAGAAGGAATTCAGTTTAATTGGTATATCACAACTCTTGGGCCGAAGGGTCTGCTCTGTTGTGTGATTTACGTTCTCTGCTCTGCAGAAAGAGCAGAGTGATTTGAGCTCATCGGCTGGGAAGAGCAGAGGCTTGGGCAGAACAAGGAAATCGACGATTTATTGACAAACAGAGGGAACGGCCAATTCACTGATGGTATAGTCCGTGAAAAAGACACACACCGACGCCATCTTCAAAGGGACACTGAAAAGCCCCTTACAGCATTTCTGTGTCACCGACACAACCCTCGTCGAGATACAAACACGCCCCTCATAGTGACACCCACACACTAACAGACACTGCACTGCAACAAGGAAACTTCCTCGCTGTGTTCATAACACCTTCCCTCTACAAATTCCCTCCCCAAATCCGTAAAACACTCCCTCTCCAACACTACTCCTCGTGCCAGTCACACATTCCCTCCATAACACCACACCGTCACCCGTCCCTCCCTTACAATCTACCCCGTCTCCGTGACACAGTCCCTACATTGCACACATTCTCCGGCTGGGTCATCTACTTCATTCACTACGCCCCTCCCCTTCCGCGTGATCCACCCCATCACTTAAACCCGAACCGGTCTTCGTCAACCTCTCCTTTACCTGCACTACTCCCTGTCTCTGTTACACACTCCTTACACATTATCAACTCACTTTCAGTAGCCCCCTACCCTTACAGGCTACCACGTCTCCGTGACCTATTCCCTCCCCTGCACACGTCCCGTTTCCGTTATCCCCTACCTTCCTGTGGCACCTCCCACGTCTCCGTTACCTCCTCAATCCCTTAAACTATCCCCATCTCGGTCACCGCCCCATTCTCCTCCCTTACTGCGTTCACAGGCAATTGTGGGGACTATGAGGGGGAGATGACGTCGGTTGCTACACCTACCGCCTTCCTCCGGATATCTCTCACCCTTAGCAAAGGTTATATTACTGTGGATACTGTAGGATAGGTGACCTAATGATGGAAAATAGCAGTGGGACCTTTCAAGGAAGGTGCGCCATCTACAGGCGGGACAGTTTCACTGCATTTCAATTCAATTTAATTCCAGCGTTGGACATCAGAAAGCGGAAGGAATTAAAGGAGGAGGTGTGAAAATCCGAGGCAGAGAAAATGTCACCGCCGTGCTCAGTCACGACAGACATGAGAACTCGTCTAAGTAAGGCCCTATGGGTGGAAATGAGGAATAAAAAAATAAATGACCGTTTTCTTGGTGCTGAATTCTATATTATTACGAGAGACACAGATAGACCAGACAACCGGTAAATTTTCCTGGAGCGGCGTAGTGTGAGAGGTGGGCAGATACAGGTCTTTCTCATTTCGAAAGACATAGACAGACGAGATACACTGTACGTTTCTCCCCTGGGATAGAAATTTCGAATACAGCAGAGTTTAAGGTGGGGGGTCTATGCTTATAGGAGCTGTGATGGACAAGCTCTTGTTTACACAGAGAGCCTGGGTGACTGGAATGCGCTGCCAGGGTTTGTGGGTGAGACAGATCGATAGAGGTGTTTAAGTGCTTCTTTGACAGGCGCGTGGATGTACAGGGAATGGAGGGAGATGGACATTGTGATGCCAGAGAGGATTTCATTCAGCTCTCCCCACCCTCTCAAATTCAGCCCACAGCCATGGAGGGGAGAGTTCGCCATGATAGAGCTGGGTGGGGCTACATCCCTCTGCAGCCTCTTGCGACCCTCTGAGTTGCGGGCTCCAGACCAGATCCTGATCCTCCCCACTGAACCTCTGGAGAAATTTCCGAATCTTCAGCGAGAGACTGCAGATCCCCAGACTCCTACAGTTGTCATCCCTTCGGTATCTGAGTGCTATGGACGGTGGTGAAGGTGAGTGCAGAGCAAGGTGTAGAATACACTCAGACTCAGATGCGAAATAAACAAGAACACATTGAAGAAAACCAAAGACGGATTCACAAACACTGGTACCAGAAAGGGATCTCCTCTGGTTGAGGATCCCTTTAACTACAGACATTCCAGGGAGGAATGTGGCAGGAACAAATTGGCAGCCTGAGTCTTAAAGGGAAAGTCTCAGCTCACCACACTGTGATGACTGTGAATTGACTCATTCACACCGGGGAATTGACGTGCCGAAACTTGGATGCGCGTTCACATTAGCCTTTTCGCTTTGTATAGTTAGAAAGCGTTTTACTGTCCGTTTTCATATTTTGTGCTAGTTGATTTTCATAGTGCAGCTTATCTTTCTTAATTGCTCGCTCAGCAGTTCTCTGTTGCTTTTTAAACATTTCCCAATATTCTGGTTTACCGCCACACTTGGCGACGTTGTGTGCACGAGCGTTTTAGTTTGATGCCTTCTTTCATTTCCCGAGTTATCCACGGCTGGCTCTCCCAAGTCTTACTCTCCTTACTTTCAACCGGGATGTACTTCTGTTCAGCACCATGAAAATTCTCTGTGAAAGTCTTCCACGGACCGTCAACCGTCCCGCCATATAGCCTGTGTTCCCAGTCCACACCATCCCATTGTAGTCTCCATTGTTGAGGCATAATACACTGGTTTCAAACCGAACCGTTGCACCCTCCATTTGTATGAGGAGCTCAGTCATACTGTGATCACTCTTTCCAAGAGGACCCCTAACTACATGATCACTAATTTTCCCTCTCCCATTGCACAGAACGGGTCTAAGATAGCGCGTTTTCTTCATTTCACTCCACTTTTATTATTCTCGTTTTTATTTTTTGATTTTGATTTATCTTTATCCACACTTTTCTCTTGTACTCTATCTTTACTTCTGCAATCTGCCAAGACCACACCACACCTCCATCTATTTAGTTTAAACCCCTATACACAGCTCCATTTAGAAAATAGTCTACAACTCTATTTTTTCCGCCAAGTTGCATGTCCATGTACTTCCCCGCACTGTATTCCACCTGCCACTCCTTTGCCCGTCCTCCTGATCTGTTTCAGACCGTCTGCAGCCTCTCTGCTACTTCAACACTGTCTGTAAGTCGGAAACCTTATCACCGATCAACGCTGACTGTGGTTTCCTGATGAGGAAGAGAAACATTCTGTTGTAGAGGGAGATACAACCGCTCAGGATTTGGAGTTTGTTGATTAGAACTGAGGGAATGAGTGTGCAGAACTCTGAGCTGTTTCACTAAACCACAGCCTGACGTAGGTATTGTTACTGTCCAGATGGTCCAGGGCCCAGAAGAGAGCGAGTTAGATAGCTCCCGCTGTGGCTCCACTGAACCGAGAGATGAATTGTAACGGGGCGATGTACTTGACGCAATATAGATCTTCTGAGATGCTACCACAAAGGGTCCAGGTGATTCAAGAGACTGAGGGGGTGATAGATAGGGCATATTGAGAGGTGCACGACACTGCAAACTGGGTGACAGCCAGACGGGGGATAACAGTTGAGGAGCCAGTGCAGGGACCCGTGTGACCATCCTCCACAACAGCAGGTAAACCACTTTGGATACTGTCGGAGATGAAGGGAGGCAAGAGGGGGTAAGGTGAAAGTCGAGAGAGAAGGGGAAAAGAGGGAGAGAGGATGAAAGACAGGGAGGCGAGACGGGGGGCAAAGAGGTTGAGGGGACCCCTGTCATCTCCTCTGTACCTACTTCGAGGCACCTTAAATCTATAAAACTATAACCCTCTCGTGCTAGCTAATTTATGTCTTCGTCCTTTGCAAATGAATCCGATCATTCTATTTGTCCTCCTCAGCACCGATTCCACCTGTAGTTTAACCATCCGGAATCCTGCATGAGGATCCCAAAATCCCTTTGCGCTCCAGATATTTAATATTCCTCCCCATTTAGAAAATCTTCAAAGCTTTTATTTCGTGTAGCAGAGTACACGACCATTCACTTCCCCTCACTGTACTCCATCGGCCACTCTTTTACCCATTTCCCTAATCTGTCTTCAACACCACCTGCAGATCTGAAATGCTATGACCGATCCACACTGACTGTGGTTTCCCGAAGAGGAAGTCAAACATTCAGTTGCAGAGGGAGGTTCCCTGTCACAGGATCTGGAGCTTGTTGATTAGAACTGAGGAAATGATTTACTGAACTCTGAGCTGTTGTCAATAAACCGCAGCCTGACGTAGGTATTGTTATTGTCCAGATGGTCCAAGGTCCAGGGGAGAGCAAGTGAGATCTCACCCTCTGTAGACCTATTGCGGAGAGAGAGGAATTGCAGCGGGCCAACATGTTGGGCCCAGTATAGATCGCCTGTGATGCTAACACCCAGGATATTACAGAAGATTGATTAGAGAGGCTTCCGGGGTGATGTTGGTAAGAACTAAGACACAGTTAGCAATCGACAGGTTAGGCATGTTCTGAATAGTGTCCTGGGCTGAATATATTTCAACGAATGTGGGATCGGAGGAAGGGCAGATAATTCTGCTGAAGGTGAGTTTACCGGTTTACAAACAGAGGCAGTGTGTAGTGAGGAGAGGCTATTGACAGGGCAAATTGTCAGTCTGTCGGATGAGTTGCACAGTAAAAAGCAGATAAAATCGAGGAGGATGAATGCAGTACTGGAGGTGTTATATTTGAACGCACACGGTACACGGAATAAGAAGATGAACTCGCAGCGCAGTTACAGATTGGCAGGTATGATGTTACAGGCATCACTGAATGATGGATGTGGGAGAGATTCGCATGGATGGAGGAGTGGCTCACTGAATGAGGGATGCGGGAGAGATTCGCATGGATGGAGGAGTGGCTCACTGAATGAGGGATGCGGGAGAGATTCGCATGGATGGAGGAGTGGCTCACTGAATGATGGATGTGGGAGAGATTCGCATGGATGGAGGAGTGGCTCACTGAATGATGGATGCGGGAGAGATTCGCATGGATAGAGGAGTGGCTCACTGAATGATGGATGCGGGAGAGATTCGCATGGATGGAGGAGTGGCTCACTGAATGATGGATGCGGGAGAGATTCGCATGGATGGAGGAGTGGCTCACTGAATGATGGAATGCGAAGAGATTCGCATGGATGGAGGAGTGGCTCACTGAATGATGGATGCGGGAGAGATTCGCATGGGTGGAGGAGTGGCTCACTGAATGATGGATGCGGGAGAGATTCGCATGGATGGAGGAGTGGCTCACTGAATAATGGATGCGGGAGAGAATCGCATGGATGGAGGAGTGGGTCACTGAATGATGGATGCGGGAGAGATTCGCATGGATGGAGGAGTGGCTCACTGAATGATGGAATGCGAAGAGATTCGCATGGATGGAGGAGTGGCTCACGGAATGATGGATGCGGGAGAGATTCCCATGGATGGAGGAGTGGTTCTCTGAATGATGGATGCGGGAGAGATTCGCATGGGTGGAGGAGTGGCTCACTGAATGATGGATGCGGGAGAGATTCGCATGGATGGAGGAGTGGCTCACTGAATGATGGATGCGGGAGAGATTCGCATGGATGGAGGAGTGGCTCACTGAATGACGGATGCGGGAGAGATTCGCATGGATGGAGGAGTGGTTCACTGAATGATGGATGCGGGAGAGATTCGCATGGATGGAGGAGTGGCTCACAGAATGATGGATACGGGAGAGAATCGCATGGATGGAGGAGTGACTCACTGAATGATGGAATGCGAAGTGATTCGCATGGGTGGAGGAGTGGCTCACTGAATGATGGATGCGGGAGAGATTCGCATGGATGGAGGAGTGGCTCACTGAATGATGGATACGGGAGAGATTCGCATGGGTGGAGGAGTATCTCACTGAATGATGGATGCGGGAGAGATTCGCATGGATGGAGGAGTGGCTCACTGAATGATGGATGCGGGAGAGATTCGCATGGGTGGAGGAGTGGCTCACTGAATGATGGATGGGGAGAGATTTGCATGGGTGGAGGAGTGGCTCACTGAATGATGGATGCGGGAGAGATTCACATGGGTGGAGAAGTGGCTCAATGAATGATGGATGGGGAGAGATTCTCATGGATGGAGGAGTGGCTCACTGAATGATGGATGCGGGAGAGATTCGCATGGATGGAGGAGTGGTTCACTGAATGATGGATGCGGGAGAGATTCGCATGGGTGGAGGAGTGGTTCACTGAATGATGGATGGGGAAGAGATTCGCATGGATGGAGGAGTGGCTCACTGAATGATGGATGCGGCAGAGATTCGCATGGATGGAGGAGTGGCTCACTGAATGATGGATGCGGGAGAGATTCGCATGGCTGGAGGAGTGGCTCACTGAATGATGGATGCGGGAGAGATTCGCATGGATGGAGGAGTGGCTCACTGAATGATGGAATGCGAAGAGATTCGCATGGATGGAGGAGTGGCTCACTGAATGATGGAATGCGAAGAGATTCGCATGGATGGAGGAGTGGCTCACTGAATGATGGATACGGGAGTGATTCGCATGGATGGAGGAGTGGCTCACTGAATGATGGATGCGGGAGAGATTCGCATGGATGGAGGAGTGGATCACTGAATGATGGATACGGGAGTGATTCGCATGGATGGAGGAGTGGCTCACTGAATGATGGATACGGGAGAGATTCGCATGGATGGAGGAGTGGCTCACTGAATGATGGATACGGGAGTGATTCGCATGGATGGAGGAGTGGCTCACTGAATGATGGATCCCGGGGGGAGATTCGCATGGGTGGAGGAGTGGCTCACTGAATGATGGATCCCGGGGGGAGATTCGCATGGGTGGAGGAGTGGCTCACTGAATGATGGATGCGGTAGAGATTCGCATGGGTGCAGGAGTGGCTCACTGAATATTGGATGCGGGAGAGATTCGCATGGGTGGAGGAGTGGTTCACTGAATGATGGATGCAGGAGAGATTCGCATGGGTGGAGGAGTGCCTCCCGGAATGATGGATGCGGGAGAGATTCGCATGTGTGGAGGAATGACTCACTGAATGATGGATGCAGGAGAGATTCGCATGGGTGGAGGAGTGCCTCCCGGAATGACGGATGCGGGAGAGATTCGCATGGGTGGAGGAGTTTATCACTGAATGATGGATGCGGGAGAGATTCACATGGGTGGAGGAGTGGCTCACTGAATGAGGGATGCGGGAGAGATTCCCATGGGTGGAGGAGTGGCTCACTGAATGATGGATGGGGAGAGATTCGCATGGATGGAGGAGTGGCTCACTGAATGATGGATGGGGAGAGATTCGCATGGATGGAGGAGTGACTCACTGAATGATGGATGCGGGAGAGATTCGCATGGATGGAGGAGTGGCTCACTGAAT
The DNA here is from genome assembly GCF_048418815.1 of Hemitrygon akajei. Lineage (NCBI taxonomy): Eukaryota > Metazoa > Chordata > Chondrichthyes > Myliobatiformes > Dasyatidae > Hemitrygon > Hemitrygon akajei. Next base: position 2,252,737 of record NW_027331932.1, read on the forward strand.
GATGGATGCGGGAGATATTCGCATGGGTGGAGGAGTGGCTCACTGAATGATGGATGCGGGAGAGATTCGCATGGATGGAGGAGTGGCTCACTGAATGATGGATGGGGAGAGATTCGCATGGATGGAGGAGTGGCTCACTGAATGATGGATGGGGAGAGATTCGCATGGATGGAGGAGTGACTCACTGAATGATGGATGCGGGAGAGATTCGCATGGATGGAGGAGTGGCTCACTGAATGATGGATGCGGGAGATATTCGCATGGGTGGAGGAGTGGCTCACTGAATGATGGATGCGGGAGAGATTCGCATGGATGGAGGAGTGGCTCACTGAATGATGGATGGGGAGAGATTCGCATGGATGGAGGAGTGGCTCACTGAATGATGGATGCGGGAGAGATTCGCATGGATGGAGGAGTGGCTCACTGAATGATGGATGCTGGGGAGATTCGCATGGATGGAGGAGTGGTTCACTGAATGATGGATGCGGGAGAGATTCGCATGGGTGGAGGAGTGGTTCACTGAATGATGGATGGGGAAGAGATTCGCATGGATGGAGGAGTGGCTCACTGAATGATGGATGCGGCAGGGATTCGCATGGATGGAGGAGTGGCTCACTGAATGATGGATGCGGGAGAGATTCGCATGGATGGAGGAGTGGCTCACTGAATGATGGATGCGGGAGAGATTCACATGGGTGGAGGAGAGGCTCACTGAATGATGGATGCGGGAGAGATTCGCATGGATGGAGGAGTGGCTCACTGAATGATGGATACGGGAGAGATTCGCATGGATGGAGGAGTGGTTCACTGAATGACGGAATGCGAAGAGATTCGCATGTGTGTAGGAGTGGGTCACTGAATGATGGATTCGGGAGAGATTCGCATGGGTGGAGGAGAGGCTCACTGAATGATGGATGCGGGAGAGATTCGCATGGATGGAGGAGTGGCTCACTGAATGATGGATACGGGAGAGATTCGCATGGATGGAGGAGTGGTTCACTGAATGACGGAATGCGAAGAGATTCGCATGGATGGAGGAGTGGCTCACTGAATGATGGATGCGGGAGAGATTCGCATGGGTGGAGGAGTGGCTCACTGAATGATGGATGGGGAGAGATTTGCATGGGTGGAGGAGTGGCTCACTGAATGATGGATGCGGGAGAGATTCACATGGGTGGAGAAGTGGCTCAATGAATGATGGATGGGGAGAGATTCTCATGGATGGAGGAGTGGCTCACTGAATGATGGATGCGGGAGAGATTCGCATGGATGGAGGAGTGGTTCACTGAATGATGGATGCGGGAGAGATTCGCATGGGTGGAGGAGTGGTTCACTGAATGATGGATGGGGAAGAGATTCGCATGGATGGAGGAGTGGCTCACTGAATGATGGATGCGGCAGAGATTCGCATGGATGGAGGAGTGGCTCACTGAATGATGGATGCGGGAGAGATTCGCATGGCTGGAGGAGTGGCTCACTGAATGATGGATGCGGGAGAGATTCGCATGGATGGAGGAGTGGCTCACTGAATGATGGAATGCGAAGAGATTCGCATGGATGGAGGAGTGGCTCACTGAATGATGGAATGCGAAGAGATTCGCATGGATGGAGGAGTGGCTCACTGAATGATGGATACGGGAGTGATTCGCATGGATGGAGGAGTGGCTCACTGAATGATGGATGCGGGAGAGATTCGCATGGATGGAGGAGTGGATCACTGAATGATGGATACGGGAGAGATTCGCATGGATGGAGGAGTGGCTCACTGAATGATGGATACGGGAGTGATTCGCATGGATGGAGGAGTGGCTCACTGAATGATGGATCCCGGGGGGAGATTCGCATGGGTGGAGGAGTGGCTCACTGAATGATGGATCCCGGGGGGAGATTCGCATGGGTGGAGGAGTGGCTCACTGAATGATGGATGCGGTAGAGATTCGCATGGGTGCAGGAGTGGCTCACTGAATATTGGATGCGGGAGAGATTCGCATGGGTGGAGGAGTGGTTCACTGAATGATGGATGCAGGAGAGATTCGCATGGGTGGAGGAGTGCCTCCCGGAATGATGGATGCGGGAGAGATTCGCATGTGTGGAGGAATGACTCACTGAATGATGGATGCGGGAGAGATTCGCATGGGTGGAGGAGTGCCTCACTGAATGATGGATGCGGGAGAGATTCACATGGGTGGAGCAGTGGCTCACTGAATGATGGATGGGGAGAGATTCGCATGGATGGAGGAGTGGCTCACTGAATGATGGATGGGGAGAGATTCGCATGGATGGAGGAGTGACTCACTGAATGATGGATGCGGGAGAGATTCGCATGGATGGAGGAGTGGCTCACTGAATGATGGATGCGGGAGATATTCGCATGGGTGGAGGAGTGGCTCACTGAATGATGGATGCGGGAGAGATTCGCATGGATGGAGGAGTGGCTCACTGAATGATGGATGCGGGAGAGATTCGCATGGGTGGAGGAGTGTCTCACTGAATGATGGATGCGGGAGAGATTCGCATGGATGGAGGAGTGGCTCACTGAATGATGGATGAGGGAGATATTCGCATGGGTGGAGGAGTGGTTCACTGAATGATGGATGCGGGAGATATTCGCATGGATGGAGGAGTGGCTCACTGAATGATGGATGCGGGAGATATTCGCATGGATGGAGGAGTGGCTCACTGAATGATGGATGGGGAGAGATTCGCATGGATGGAGGAGTGGCTCACTGAATGATGGATGCGGGAGAGATTCGCATGGATGGAGGAGTGGCTCACTGAATGATGGATGCTGGGGAGATTCGCATGGATGGAGGAGTGGTTCACTGAATGATGGATGCGGGAGAGATTCGCATGGGTGGAGGAGTGGTTCACTGAATGATGGATGGGGAAGAGATTCGCATGGATGGAGGAGTGGCTCACTGAATGATGGATGCGGCAGAGATTCGCATGGATGGAGGAGTGGCTCACTGAATGATGGATGCGGGAGAGATTCGCATGGATGGAGGAGTGGCTCACTGAATGATGGATGCGGGAGAGATTCACATGGGTGGAGGAGAGGCTCACTGAATGATGGATGCGGGAGAGATTCGCATGGATGGAGGAGTGGCTCACTGAATGATGGATACGGGAGAGATTCGCATGGATGGAGGAGTGGTTCACTGAATGACGGAATGCGAAGAGATTCGCATGTGTGTAGGAGTGGGTCACTGAATGATGGATTCGGGAGAGATTCGCATGGGTGGAGGAGAGGCTCACTGAATGATGGATGCGGGAGAGATTCGCATGGATGGAGGAGTGGCTCACTGAATGATGGATACGGGAGAGATTCGCATGGATGGAGGAGTGGTTCACTGAATGACGGAATGCGAAGAGATTCGCATGGATGGAGGAGTGGCTCACTGAATGATGGATGCGGGAGAGATTCGCATGGATGGAGAAGTGGGTCACTGAATGATGGATACGGGAGAGATTCGCATGGATGGAGGAGTGGTTCACTGAATGATGGATGCGGGAGAGATTCGCATGGATGGAGGAGTGGGTCACTGAATGATGGATGCGGGAGAGATTCGCATGGATGGAGGAGTGGGTCACTGAATGATGGATGCAGGAGAGATTCGCATGGGTGGAGGAGTGTTTCACTGAATGATGGATGGGGAAGAGATTCGCATGGATGGAGGAGTGGCTCACTGAATGATGGATGCCGGGGGGAGATTCGCATGGGTGGAGGAGTGGTTCACTGAATGATGGATGCAGGAGAGATTCGCATGGGTGGAGGAGTGCCTCCCGGAATGATGGATGCGGGAGAGATTCGCATGTGTGGAGGAATGACTCACTGAATGATGGATGCGGAAGAGATTCGCATGGGTGGAGGAGTGGCTCACTGAATGATGGATGCGGAAGAGATTCGCATGGGTGGAGGAGTGGCTCACTGAATGATGGATGCGGGAGAGATTCCCATGGATGGAGGAGTGGGTCACTGAATGATGGATGCGGGGGAGATTCGCATGGGTGGAGGAGTGGCTCACTGAATGATGGATGCGGAAGAGATTCGCATGGGTGGAGGAGTGCCTCACTGAATGATGGATGCGGGAGAGATTCACATGGGTGGAGGAGTTTCTCACTGAATGATGGATGCGGGAGAGATTCACATGGGTGGAGTAGTGGCTCACTGAATGATGGATGGGGAGAGATTCGCATGGATGGAGGAGTGGCTCACTGAATGATGGATGCGGGAGAGATTCGCATGTGTGTAGGAGTGGTTCACTGAATGATGGATGCGGGAGAGATTCGCATGGGTGGAGGAGTGGCTCACTGAATGATGGATGGGGAGTGATTCGCATGAATGGAGGAGTGTCTCACTGAATGATGGATGCGGGAGAGATTCGCATGGATGGAGGAGTGGCTCACTGAACGATGGATGCGGGAGAGATTCGCATGGGTGGAGGAGTGTCTCACTGAATGATGTATGCGGGAGAGATTCGCATGGGTGGAGGAGTGGCTCACTGAATGATGGATGCGGGAGAGATTCGCATGGATGGAGGAGTGGCTCACTGAAAGAAAGCAGAGAGCTGGGAGACATGGGCTTTGCTCTGTTTGACAATCAACGATGAACAGTGTGCGCAGTGGTCGGTGCTGGGAACGCAACTGTTCAGGATATACATTAACGATCTGTAAGAGAGGTCCGAGTATAGTGTCCCGAAGATAGCTGATGGTACCCGACTGCTCACGATAAGCATTAACAGTTTGGTTTGGTTTGCAGGTGCAGCAGGCTGTCAGGATTGCAAATGAAATTTTCGCCTTCACTACGAGAGGGGCTGAACTAAAGGGCAGGGAAGTTATGATGGAACTGCACAGGGTGCTGGTGGAGCCACACCGGGATTGCTGCGGGCAGTTCTGGTTTCCCTACTTGAGGAAGGATATACTGGACTTGGAGGGGGTGCACAAATGCCTCACAGGGTTCATTCCGGAAATGGGGTGGGGAAGAAAATGAGGAAATATTGAGTAGACTGGTTATCTACTCAGTGGAATCGAAAGGAAGAGAGGAGATCTTAGAGAAACAGATAAAATTATTTAAGCGATAAGATAGTAGCAGGAAAGTTGTTCCACAGGGAGCTGAAACGAGAACGAATGGATGATGCCTCCAATTTCTCCAAATGCGAAGCTTGTGGAAGGGAGGAAGGTAGGAGAAAAAGGGAGAGAGAGGAATAGTGGGGGTAAGTGGAGAGTGAGGGAAGGATGGAGAAAGACAACGTGAGAGAGAGAGTGAGAAAGAGAAAGAGAGAGAGAGAGAGAGAGAGAGAGAGAGAGAGAGAGAGAGAGAGAGAGAGAGAGAGAGAGAGAGAGAGAGAGAGAGAGAGAGAGAGAGAGAGAGAGAGAGAGCGAGAGATAGGGAGACTGCCACGGAGTAATGAAGAAGGGCGAGAGTGCGCCACTGTTTCGAGGGGAGGTGTTTACTTCACTCGGAGGAGGGTGTGGGCTCTCTCACCGGTGTGCGTTCGGGCTTTGACCTGGGGTCGTGGCTTCTCGCGGACTGAAGGCCTGAAGCCCCGGCGATGAGCAGGAACAGACGAACGCCCAAACCAGGAATCAACGGTGGATGCATATCTACCGGGAAATACAGGCTCTGTATGAGTGACACAAATCCGTCCGACATTCCCTCCTGCCCTCAATATCTCCACCCTTCCTTCCATTCCTTTTCTCTTTCTCCCCCTGTTTATCTTCCGCTCTCAATCCTTCGTCTATATTCCTCTCCCCCATCCCTCCCCACGGTTTTCTTTTCACTCTCTGAAGCGCTCTCTCACCCCTTTTCTCTCCTCCACTCTGCCTCCTGTCTTACCGGCTCTCCCTCTCCCTCTCCTTCTCCCGCTTACCGCCTCTTTTCTCCCTCTTTCCCAATCTTTCGCCAAAACTCCACACCCTCTAGTATACTCTATATCCCTCCTCCCTACTCCTGTTTCCGCATTTCCGTCACGCTTAGTTTCCATCTCTCTCCACACTCTCCTCCTTCTCTCACCCCCTCGACCCTCTGTACACTCCCGCTCACCGCTTCTCCCCTGATCCCTAATCTTCCCCTCTCACCCCTCCCTCTCTTTCTCCCCACTGTCAATATTCTCCCAGCACCCGCCACTCTAATCTCTCACAGCAACGCACTCCCATTTCCGCATTCTCTGTCCTCTCCGCAATTCCTCCCCCTGCTTTCGGTTCCTCTCTTTATCAGCTGTCCACCTGGAGTTTGCTGCTGTCGGTTTGACCGCCTTCTCATCACGGGTTTCCTCTGACAACGGTCGTTTTCAGCTCAGAGACGCAGAGAGTCCTGAACAAGATGGACGACGGCAAGACCTACGTGAATGTGAAGTTCGAAGAAACGGATGCACAGTCACCTTCCAACGGTAAGTGGGTCAGAAAAAAAAACTGGGGTAGAGAGCTCCATTCTGTGTTTAATCCCGGGTGTGTGTGATCGGACGGGTGGAGGGAACCTCACTGACTCTCACTGTTCTGTCCCCAGCTGTACCTGATGTATCGTACGTGGAACTTAATCTCAGGACCAGCTCTGTTCCCCGGGTCCGGACAGGTGGAGGTCAGTTTCATCTCTGTCAGTTTGACTGTCTTTAGCTGATGTGTTCGTTCCTGTCGGGAGATCTCAGGAGAAGCGCTCAATTGACCATAACGATTAATCAGAGGGAACCCACGAACCCATCAGGTTCACTGTTCTGTCCCCAGCTGAAAGGTGGGATAAGCGATTACGAGGGTGCTCTGTTGGAGGATTGGCGAAGAGCCTGCACTCGGGGCAGGGGAGTGGACACAGAGCTGGGGAGAGGCTGTATCGAGGGAGCGCTAAGGAATAGGATGAAGAGAAAGTTTTGAGGGAGGGGTCAGTGAAGAGCGGATGTCATAGGAATGGTGGTGTGGAGGTTGTACTGCGGGAGGGGTGTTGAGCAGGAGACATTAAGAAAGGAGCGCTGTGGGTATGGCAGAGTGCAGGAAACGCCGAGGGAGGACTGATGAGGATAGAGGACAGTGGGAGTGGAGCTATATAAAATTAAAAACTCACTCTACTCCTTCTTACCCCTCTCTCCCTCTCCTCGCTGCCCTCTTTCTCCTATTACCTCACTAAACCACTCCCTCTTTTCCCCCGTTCTCGTCCCTTTCTCTTGTTCATCCTCTCTCTCCACTTTTTCTCAAACCTCTCTCCCTCCATTCCCCTTCTCTCTCGACTTTCACCTTACGCACTGCCACTCTCCATCTCTCAACCCCTTCTCTCCCCACTCTTTCCCTCATCTCACTCTTTCTACCGACTCTTCCCTTCATTCTCTCTCACTGTTCAAAAGCTCTACAGCCCCACTATCACACCGCCCCTCTCCCGCTCTGCCTCTTTCCGCAACCTCTCGCTCCCTGTTATCTCCCTCAATCTATCTTCGTATCCATCCCCTCTCGCTCCCCCACCCCATTTTCCACCTACTCCAACTCCACACCCTCTCCTTTTCACTATCCACCCCTCCCCTCTTTCTGCTTCGCGCTCACTCCGGTCTCTCTTATCCTTCTGTTTTCCATCTCTCTCACTCTGTCTCTCTCGCTCTCTTTGTCTCTACCCCCATCCACCTTGTCCTCTCTTCTCCCTCTCCCTACTTTTTCTCTCTCTCACCCCTGTTAATGTTCGTTCACTCATAATCTATCTCGTACTCCTCTTCCCTCTCTCTACCCTGTCTCCCTCCGTTCTCTCTCCCCTATTTTCTCCCATTTCCCCGCCCATTGCCACCATCGTCTGTCCATCCATTTCCTTCACGCTCTCTGTCTCTCTCTCCCTCTCTCTCTCTCTCTCTCACCTTCCTCTGCCTTTCATTCCTCACCTCCCCCTCAGTTTCCTCTCTCTCTTGATGCCTTCTCCTCCTCACTCCCTCTCTCTCGCCTGATTGCTTACTGTGCTCTCCTCCCACTCTCTCTCTCTCTCACTCCCACATACAAACATTCTCCATCTCTCTCCCCAGTCGGTCTGACCTCCACCTATGCAGAACTGAACTTTCCGAAAGACGAACCTCTCATTGCTGAGTCCGAGGATCACCGCAACGCCTCGCGACCCGGCGTGCAGCCAATCACTTCGCAGACAGGTCAGTGGTCGCAGTAATGACGTCATTCTGGAGAGTTTTACAAGTCCTGCCCCCAAGTCTCCAATTTCCTAATGCACCCGAATAGACCACTTCCTCCGGCAGCTCGTTCCATAGACGGAATACCATCTGGGTAAACATAGAAACAGAAAACCTACAGCTCGATACAGGCCCTTCGGCGCACAAGGTTATGCCGAACACGTCCCTACCTTAGAAATTACTAGCCTTACCTATAGCCCTCTATTTTACTAAGCCCCATGTTTCAATCAGAAAACCTCTTAAAATACCCTATCGCATTCGCCACCACCACCGTTGCCAGCAGTCCATTCCACACACCCTCCACTCTCTGCGTAAAGAAAGTTACCCCTGACATCTTCTCTGTACCTACTCCCCAGCACCTTAAAACTGTGTCCTCTTATGGGAACCATTTCAGCCCTCTTACTATCCACACGGTCAATGCCTCTCATCATCTTTTACACCTCTGTCAGCTCTACCTCATACTCCTTCGCTCCAAGGAGAAAAGGCCAAGTTCACTCAACCTATCCTCATAAGGCAAGCTCCCCAATCCAGGTAACATCCTTGAAATATTTCTGTGCAGAGTTTCTACGGTTTCCCCATCCTTCCTATAGTAAGGCGACCAGAGCTGAGCACAGAACTCCAGGTGCGTCTTAGCAAGGTCCTATATAGCTGCAACATTACCTCCTGGCTCCTAAATTCAATTCCACGATTGATGAAGGCCATCTTAACCGCGGAGGCAACCTGCGCAGATGCTTTGAGCGTCCTAGGGACTCGGACCCAAAGATCCCTCTGACCTTCCACACTGCCAAGAGTCTTACAATTAATACTATATGCTGCCATCTTATTTGACCTACCAAAATCAACCACTTCAAACTTATCTGGGTTGAACTCCATGTGCCACTTCTCAGCCCAGTTATGCATCCTATCAATGTCTCGCTGTAACCAGAGACAGTCCTCCACACTATCCATAAAACCGCCAACCTTTGTGTCATCAGCAAACTTACTAACCCATCTCTCCACTTCCTCATCCAGGGCATTTATAAAAATCACGATAAGTGTCCCAGAACAGATTCCTGAGTCACTCTACTGGTGACCGGCCTCCATGCAAAATATGACCCGTCTACATCCACACTGTGCCTTCTGTGGGCAAGCCGGTTCTCGAACCACAAAGCAATGTCCAATTGTATCCCATGCCTCTTTACTTTGCATGGGGTACCCTATCAAATACCTTGCTGAAACCCATTTACACTACCCCGACTGCTTTTCCTTCATCAATGTGTTTAGTCACATCCTCATAAAATTCAATCAGGCTCGTAACGCACAACCTGCTCTTGACAAAGCCATGCTGACTACTCCTAATCATATTATACATCTCCAAATGTTCATAAATCCTGCCTCTCAGGATCTTCTCCATCAACTTACCAACCACTGGGGTACGACCCACTTGTGCATAATTTCCTAGGCTATCTCTACTCCCTTTCTTGAATAATGGAACAACATCCGCAACCCTCCAATCCTCCGGAACTTCTCCCGTCCCACATTAACCTGGGGTACATGCCATCGGTTCTCGGCGACTTATCCAACTTGATGCTTTCCAAAATCTCCAGCACATCCGGTGTCTTAATATCTAAGCGCATAAGCTTTTCAGTCTGCTGCAAGTCATCAGTCCTGTCAAGAAGATTATTTTCCATAGTGAATACTGAAGCAAAGTGTTCATTAAGTACCTTCGCTATTTCCTCCGGTTCCTTATACAGTTTCCCCACTGTCACATTTGATTGGTTCCTATTCTTTCACGTCTTACCCTCTTGCTCTTTTCATACTTGTAGAATCCCTTGGGGTGCTCCTTAATCCTACCCGCCAAGACTTCACTTCTGGCTCTCTGAAATTTCCTTTAAAGTTCTTTCCTGTTGGCCTTACAATCGTCTGGATCTCTCACATTACCTAGCTCTCGGACCCTTTTGCAAGCTGTTTCTTTTCTTCTTGACTAGATTTATTACAGCCTTGGTACACCACTGTTCCTGTACCTTACCACATCTTCCCAGTCTCATTGGAATGTACCTATGCAGAACTCCACAAAAATATCCTCCAAACTTTTGCCTGATTTCATCCGTACTTTTTACTGATATCATCTGTTTCTTATTTAAGCTTCCAATTTCCTTCCTGATAGCCTCATAATTCCCCATACTCCAATTAAACGTTTTTTCTAACTCGTCTTCTCCTGTCTCTCTACGGTGCCGTTGTATAGGTGATAGAATTATGATCAATCTCTCAAAAATGCTTTCCAACTGAGATTTCTGACGGCTGGCCACGTTGATTCTCCAATACTAAATCAAGTACAGCCTCTTCTTTTGTAGGCTTATCTATCTTCCTGAACACAGCTAACAAACTCTACCCCATCTAAACCCTTTCAACTCTCCTTGATATGAAGACCAACATGTCATTAGCTTCCTTCACTGCCTTGTGTACCTGCATGTTTACTTTCTGTGACTGATGAACAAGGACACCTAGATCTCGTTGTACTTCCCCTTTTCCTAACTGGGCACCTTTCAGATATTAATCTCCCTTCCTGTTCTTGCCACCAAAGTGGATAACCTCACATTTATCCACATAAGACTGCATCTGCCATGCATCTGCCCACTCACTCAACCTGCCCAAGTCACTCTGCAATCTCCTATCATCCTCCCCGTATTTCACACCGCCACCAGCTTTGTGTCTGCAAATTCGCTAAGGTACGTTTAATCCCTTCATCTATATCATTAATGTATATTGTAAATAGCTGAGGTCCCAGCACCGAGCCTTGTGGTACCCTACAAGTCACTGTGTGCCATTCTGAAAAGGACTCGTTAATCCCTACTCTTTGTTTCCTGTCTGCCAACCAGTTTTATATCCATGTTAGTACCCTACCCCCAATACCAGGTGCTCTAATTTTACCCACTAATCTCCTAAGTGGGGCCTTATCAAAGGCTTTCTGAAAGTCCAGGTACACTACATCCACCGGATCTCCCTTGTTCATTTTCATAATTACATCCTCAAAAAATTGCCGAAGATTATTCAAGCATGATTTCCCCTTCGTTCCATTAGATAGATAGATAGATAGATAGATACTTTATTCATCCCCATGGGGAAATTCAACATTTTTTCCAATGTCCCATACACTTGTTGTAGCAAAAACTCATTACATACAATACTTAACTCAGTAATAATATGATATGCATCTAAATCACTAACTCAAAAAAGCATTAATAATAGCTTTTAAAAAAGTTCTTAAGTCCTGGCAGTTGAATTGTAAAGCCTAATGGCATTGGGGAGTATTGACCTCTTCATCCTGTCTGAGGAGCATTGCATCGACAGTAACCTGTCACTGAAACTGCTTCTCTGTCTCTGGATGGTGCTATGTAGAGGATGTTCAGGGTTTTCCATAATTGACCGTAGCCTACTCAGCGCCCTTCGCTCAGCTACCGATGTTAAACTCTCCAGTACTTTGCCCCTCCTTACCAGCTTATTAAGACGTGAGGCGTCCTTCTTCTTAATGCTTCCTCCCCAATACGCCACCACAAAGAAGAGGGCGCTCTCAACAACTGACCTATAGAACATCTTCAGCATCTCACTGCAGACATTGAATGACGCCAACCTTCTAAGGAAGTACAGTCGACTCTGTGCCTTCCTGCACAAGGCATCTGTGTTGGCAGTCCAGTCTAGCTTCTCATCTAACTGTACTCCCAGATACTTGTAGGTCTTAACCTGCTCCACACATTCTCCATTAATGATCACTGGCTCCATATGAGGCCTAGATTTCCTAAAGTCCACCACCATCTCCTTGGTCTTGGTGATATTGAGACGCAGGTAGTTTGAGTTGCACCATATCACAAAGTCCTGTATCAGTTTCCTATACTCCTCCTCCTGTCCATTCCTGACACACCCCACTATGGCCGTGTCATCAGCGAACTTCTGCACATGGCAGGACTCCGAGTTATATTGGAAGTCTGATGTGTACAGGGTGAACAGGACCGGAGAGAGTACGGTTCCCTGTGGCGCTCCTGTGCTGCTGACCACCGTGTCAGACCTACAGTCTCCCAACCGCACATACTGAGGTCTCTCTGTCAAGTAGTCCACTATCCAATCCACCATGTGAGAGTCTACTCCCATCTCCGTTAGTTTGTGCTTTAAGATCTAGGGCTGGATGGTGTTAAAGGCACTAGAGAAGTCAAGGAATGTAATCCTCACAGCACAACTGACCCCATCTAGGTGAGAGAGTGATTTGTGCAGCAAATACGTGATAGCATCCTCCACTCCCACCTTCTCCTTATACGCAAACTGAAGCGGATCCCGGGCGTGCCTGGTTTGTGGCCTCAGATTCTGTATTATCAGCCGCTCCATGGTCTTCATCACGTGCGATCATTAGAGAGGGTTGAAGGAAGATTCCCGAGAATGATTCCAGGAACGAAAGGGTTCCCGCATGAGAAACGTCCGGCAGTTCTTGGGCTGTGTTCCCTGGAGTTCAGGAGAATGAGGGGGAGCTCATATAAAATTCTGAACGTTAAAATTCCTGAACAGACTGGATATGGAAATATTACTTCCATGACAAGGAGGCACAACTTCAGGACTGAAGGTCATTCTTTTAGAACTGAAATGCGGAGAAATTACTTTAGTCAGAGGGTGGAAAATCTGTGGATTTTTTTTTTTTTACTACCAGCAGCTGCGGAAGCCAAGCTACTGGGTGCATCTAAGTCAGAGATAGACAGGTTCTTGAGGAGACAGCGTTTCAAAGGGTATAGGAAGAAGGCAGAGGAGTGGGGATGACTATAAGTATTAGATCAGCCCATGATTTAATGGCGGAGCAGACTCGGTGGCCCGAATAGCCTACTTCTGCCACCTAATCTTATGGTCTTATGGTCGCGTGGTCTCTCCACAGCTGCGCAAGAATGGAAGTCGAAAGTGAAGATCAGAAATAGACCGCACCGTCTGATCTGCCGACTCTGCCTAGTTACAGCCGCCCTCATCGTGATTGTGGTCGGACTCTCGATCCATGGTGAGTGGCACGGACTCCCGGTGGAGTCAGACCCTAAATAATGTCACCCACACGCCCCTCACTGTAACACCGTTTAAAACCCAACACCAAAACACGGACACACCGCTAACCGTAATAAAAACACGACCTTTACCGTAACACAATCAAGACTCGTCCTGACCCCGACACGCCTTTCACCATAACATCAACAATGCTGTTACGGTAGCACGGTCACGACCTTCAACGAGACACAGGTACACTCCTGACCGCGACACTGACACGACCATCGCTGTGACACACACGTGGCTGTCACACTGACCGCAACGCACCCCTCACTGTAAGATCGCCATGCCCCTGACGGTAACGCCGATTAAAACCCATCACCACAACACTCACATCATTAACCGTAATAAAAACACGGTCTTAACTGTAACACAATGAAGACACGTCCTGACACCCATACACCATTCACTATAATATCAGCAAAACTGTTACGGTCACGAACTTCAGCTGGACACAAGAACACTCCTAACCGCGACTCTGACACCACCATCTCCGTGACGCACACATGGCAGTCGCACTGACTGCAACGCATTCCTCACTGTAACATCGACATTCTCCTGACCGTATCACTGATAAACTCCTCAGGGCCACATCAAAACACACCTCACAGTGACGCCGACACGCTCTTCACCGTGACACTGAGGCACAATACACCGTGACACCTTCACGCTCCTCAACGTGATCCGCTCCGCACCGCACCGTGACAAATACTCACACGTCACTGTAACACCCCTTACCGGGACGGTATCGCCCCTCAACATACCACCGATGCACCGCTCACTGAGGCAATTACCCGCACCTCACCCCGACATAGGCAAACCCCTGAACGTGATACGGACCCCTAAATTCTCAATGACACCGACATAGTCCTCTCCGTGAGACCGACACAGAGTTCAGCGTGACACTCTCACTCACACCGGGGCCATGACATACTTGAGAACAACACACCATGACACAGATACTCCACCCACGGTGAAACGACACCCTGACATTTTCTTCGCCTTGACATCGAGATACACTTTACTGTGTCCCGGTATACCTCTCTCCGGGGCAGAGAAACTCCTATCACAGTGACACCGACACGTCCCTCACAGCAACTCGGATGTGCTCCGCACGATACTGACGCAGACCCCCATGGTAACAACAAAACCTTCACCGGGACATTGATATACCCCTCAGCGTGACAAAGACACGCCGCTCAAGGTGGCGCCTCTCAATGAGCCACAAGCGCATCCTTTAGATATTTTTGTATTATGAGGACACTCATTTATTGTCATTGAGAAATGCATGCATTAAGAAATGATACAATGTTCCTCCAGAGTGATATCACAAAATTTAAAAAAAAGACAAACCAAAGACACACGGTGACAAAACCATATAATTTTAGCATAAAGTCACAGCAGTGCAAAGCAATACCGTAATATGATAAAAACAAAACAGACCACAGACCACGGGCACGGTTTAGTAAAAAGGTCTCCATTCCCGATCGACTCCAATAGTTCCGATATCAGGCAGCAAAAGGGAGAAACTCTCCCTGTCATAAACTTCCAGGCACTGCCAACCAATGGCACGAAATTACCCGACGACAGCAGACTCGGAGTCCGTCCGAAAACTTCGAGCCTCCGACCAGCCCCTCCGATACAGTCTCCCGAGCGGCATCCTCTGTGGAGCGCCTTCGACCTCGTCCCGGCTGCCGAAACAAGCAAAGCATAGGTCTCAGAGGCCTTCTTCTCCGGTGATTGAAGACCGCACAGTAGCAGCGGCAGTGAAGCGGGCATTTCAATAGTTTCTCCAAATGTTCCTACACGCTCTCACGTCTGTCTCCATCAAATCAGAATTGTGCACGTATCCCTACTTAACAAGTAACAAATATCCATTCTCCAGAGAGGCCGCGCGCGCGGCGTCGCGCCGCCATTTTCTCCTCCTTTACTGTGACACCCTTCACCGTCACACTGACATAAAACTCTCTGTGACCCGTGCGGTAGCGCGCTGCTGACTCACGTGTCACTGCAAACGCGAAACATCCTTCACCATCTCTCTCAGTATCGCAGATCCGTCAGTCTAAGGTCACCTCGGATCGAAACTACCATGATTTAAACTCAACCCTTCAATCCAAGCTTTTTGCGCTCAACGCTAATCTGTCCGTTCTTGAACGAATGCAGAGCGATCTCCGTCACCAGTTCACTCAGATGGAAACGAAGTACAGATCTGTCAACGAAACCAAGGCTCAAATCTGTGAATTTTTGACCAGCAGAAGAGGTGAGTCATCATCCCCCTCTTTCACCCGCTCCTCATCACAGGGCAGGCATGGAGAGAGGAAGCGTCACTCTGTGCTTGACATCGGGAGTGTGTGAAGAGATGGTATGGAGGGTGATTCACTCTGTGTTTGTCCCGGTGTGTGTGTGATGATGCAGCGTGCAGGAAGTTTCACTCTGTCACTGAGTCCAGGAGTGTGTGACGGGACGTTGTGGGTGTGGATTCACTCTGTGTCTGACCACGGGATTGTGAGACGTAACATTACAGCCTCACTCTGTGTCTCACTCCGGGAATGTCTGATGGAACAGTATGGATCCAGCTTCACTCTGTGTCTGACAGCGGGATTGTGTTATGAGACAGTACTCAGAGAGATTAACCCTATGTCTGACCCCTGAAGTTATGGCAGCGTGGAAAGAGCGTTTCACTCTGAATCCGGGAGTGTGTGATGGGATCGTGGAGAGAGAGCTTAAGTATGTGTCTGACTCCGGGAGTGAGTGATGGGAGTCTGTAGAGCGGGATTCACTCTGTTTTTGAATCCGAGAGTGTGTGATGGGATCGTGGAGAGACATCTTCAGTCTGTGTCTGATTCCAGGAGTGCGTGATGATACGTAAGGATCGAGATTTACACTGTGATGAACACGGGAATGTTTTATGGGACCGTGTGGAGGCAGCTTCCCTCTGTGTCTTACACTTTGCTCTGTCGTGTGTCGAGAAGCTGTTGAGGGACAATCACACTCCCTCTGAGTCAGCGGGAGATTTTAAAAAGCGAGCAGATTAACGGAGCTGGCGACGGAGTAGGGGAGACAGAGTAGAAAGGCTCTGGCTCGAGAGGCTTGGGCGGGCAGACACTTGCTGGCAGTGAGGTAAGGCCGGTTAAAATCCTTTAATTAATTTAATTAACTTCGGTGTTGGTAATAGAGGCACGGTTAGGGCAGTATGTGAGAAGTCAGGAGAGCACAATTGTCCCTGATGACTACACCTATAAAAGGTGCAGTCCTGACAAACTGAGTTAGCGAACTGGAACTGGAGCTGGATTAACTTCGGATCATTTGTGAGACAGAGGCAGATATAGACAGGAGTTTCAGGGAGATAGTTACCCCTAAGAGTCAGGAGACTGGTAGTTGGGTGACTGTCAGGAGAGGGAAGGGGAATAGACAGGAACAGCAGAGCACCCCTGTGGCCGTTCCCATCAACAATAAGTACACCGTTTTGGATACAGTTGGTGGGGTGAATCTACCAGGGACAAGTTGCAGTGGTCACGTCTCTGGCACCGACTGGACCCTGAGCTCAGAAGAGAAGGAGGGAAAAGCGGAGAGCAGTAGTGTTAGGAGATTCAATAGTTTGAGGGGGGTAGATAAGTGGTTCTGCGGGGGAGATCGAGAATCTCGGATGGTCTGTTGCCTTCCTGGTGCCGCAGTCCGCGATATCTCGCATCGAGTTCTCAGTATTCTCTAGAGGGAGTGCGAGTAGCCAGATGTCGGTCCATGTAGGGACCAATGATGTGGATAGGAAGAAGGAGGAGGTCCTGTAAAGAGAGTTTAGGGAGTTAGGTGCAAATTTGAAGGACAGGACAGGCAGGGTTGGAATCCCAGGATTGCTCCCGTGCCACGTGCTAGTGAGGACAGAAACAGAAAGATAATGCAGCTAAATACCTGGCTAAGGTGCTGGTGCAGGATAATGGGCTTCATGTTTCCGGACAGCTGGCCTTGTTCCAGGGAAGGTGGGACCTTTTCCGACGTTAAGGGTTGCACCTGAACTGGAGGGGGACCAGTATCCTTGCGGGAAGGTTTGCCAGTGCTGCTCCGGGAGGTTTAAACTAGATTTGTAGGGGGTGCGGAACAGAGCGTTAGAGCCGATAGTGAGGTGGAGGATGATAAAGAACTGCAAGTATGAAATGGAGTAAAGCCAGAATTAATATATAAAGAGGCTTTAAGGAAAGAGAAGCAGAATAAAGGGTGTAAAGGTACTAAGGAAGAAGGGCTAAAGTGCGATACTTCAATGCAAGAAGCAATAGAAGCAAAGGTGATGAACTGCGAGCTTGGATGCATACATGGAATTATGATGTAGTGGCCATTACAGAGACTTGGCTGACACCAGGGAAGGAATGGATTCTCAATATTCCTGGATTTCAGTGCTTTAAAAGGGATACAGACGGGGGAAACTGTGACGAGGTGTGGCATTACTGGTCAAGGATACTGTTAGAGTTCTTTGAGGAGGTGACCAGGCATATAGATGATGGTAGTGCAGTGGATGAGATCTGCATGGATTTTAATAAGGCACTTGACAAGTTTCCACACGGTAGGCTTATTCAGAAAGTCAGAAAGCATGGGATCCCAGGATGTTTGGCCAGGGGGATTCAGAATTGGCTTGCCTGCAGAAAGCAGACGGTCGTAGTGGAGGGGGTACATTCGGATTGGCTGAACGTGACTACTGGTGTCCAACAAGGATCTCTACTTACCGTGATTTTTATTAATGATCTGGATGTGTGCGTCGAAGTGTGGGTTAGGCAGTTTGCAGACGCCACAAAGATTGGTGGTGTTGTGGATAATGCAGAGGATTGTTGAAGGTTGCAGAGAGACATTGATAGGATGCAGGAATGGGCTGAGAAGTGGCAGATGGGGTTCAACCCGGAGAAGTGTGAGGTGGTAAACTTTGGAAGGACAAACTCCAAGGCAGAGTACAAAGTAAAAGGCAGGATACTTGGTAATGTGGAAGAGCAGAGGGCTCAGGGGGTACATCTCCACATAATCCTGAAAGTTGCCTCCCAGGTAGTTAGGGTAGGCAAGAATGCTTAAGGAGTGTTAGCTTTCAGAAGTCGAGGGATGGAGTTTAAGAGTCGCGAGGTAATGATGAAGCTCTATAAAACTCTGGTTAGGCCACACTTGGAGTACTGTGTCCAGTTCCGGTCGCTTAACTATAGGAAGGATGTGGAGCATTGGAAAGGGTACAGAGGAGATTTACCAGTATGCTGCCTGGTTTAGAGAGTATGGATTATGATCAGAGATTAAGGGAGCTAGGGCTTTACTCTTTGGAGAGAAGGAGGATGAGAGGATACATGATAGAGTTGTGCAAAATATTAAGAGGAATAGACAGAGTGGACAGCCAGCGCCTCTTCCCCAGGGCACCACTGCTCAGTACAAGAGTACATGGTTTTCAGGTAAGTGGAGGGAAGTTCAAGGGGGATATTATAGGACGGTCTTTCACTCAGAGAGTGGTTGGTGCATGGAATGCACTGCCTGAGTCTGTGGTGGAGGCAAATACACTAAATGACTTTTTTAATTGATTTTTTTGCCTTTCTACTATTACTACAACAAAATAAAGATTAATACTGTGCAAGTTAAACATAAAATAATATAATCCAAATCAATGATTAAAAAAACAAAATAAAATCATGGAAAGTTTGTATTCACACCCCCCGAACAAGAAAAAAATCTCCAGACCAACCACTGCAAGATGTAAAAAAATATTAATCGGAGCATTCAAAACCCCAAAACTGTAAATGATAATAAGAACAATAAATAATAATGCCTACTGCCAAAGAGAGAGAGAAAAAGCTAAAAGTATGGGACTGAAAAGAAGACTTAATTTAAAGAGGAGTTATGAAAATATTCAAAATGTCCCCTCACCTTCTGAATCTTTATATCCGAATTCAGAAGTGAGTAGTGAATTTTATTAAGGTCTAAACAGGATATAATATCATTAAGCCATTGAGCATGCGTGGGTGGGGCAACATTTCTCCACCTAAGAAGAATTAAACGTCTAGCCAAAACCGAAGCAAAAAATACTGTTCGACGGTTAGTCGGAATCAAATGTATATTTGCCTCACCCAAGGTACCAAAAAGAGCAATCAGAGGGTTAGATTCTAAGTGTCAATTAAGAATATGGGATAAGGTTAAAAAAACGTCTCTCCAAAATTTCTCTAGACCAGGGCAGGCTCAATACATATGGATAAGAGAAGCCTCGCCCCATTTACACTTGTCACAAACAGGACCAATGTTATGGTAAAATCGGGACAATTTAGATTTGGACATGTGAGCCTATGTACAATCTTAAACTGTAAAAAGCAGTGACGAGCACAAAGAGAAGTTGAATTAACCGACTTAAGAATTGAGTCCAAAACCGCATCAGATAAAAAAAAACATTTCAGTCATGTTCCCAAGCCGTTCTAATTTTATCAAAGGGGGCACAATATTTTTCTCAAGCATCGCAGGAAAATTGGACAATAAAGGATCAATGAAATGTCTAATGTAAAGGTATCTAACGAAATGGGTATTAGGTAGATTGAACTTTGCAGAAAGTAGTTGGAAAGTTTCGAAACGATTATCAATTAAAAGTTCTTAAAATGCCTAATGCCCTTTCTGTACCAATCATGAAATGTTGAATCTTGCATGGAAGGAAAGAAAAGATGATTATTCAAGATAGGACTAGAAAGAGTGAAAGCATGAAGACCATTACAATTTCTAAACTAGGCCCATATTCTCAGAGTATGTCTAATAAGAGGATTAACAATTAGTGTAGGCAAACGACTAGGGAGTGCAGATCCAAGAAGTGCAGAAATAGAGAGAACCTCAGTGCAGTTTAACTCCATTGTCACCCATTTAGGACAATCAGACTGGTTATGAAAAAAGGACCAGAAAGTAAGATAGCGAGTATTAGCCGCCCAGAGGTATAAACGGAAGTTAGGTAAAACCATAAAACCTTTTTTTTCCAGATTTTTTGAGGTAAGCTTTATTAAGTATAGAACGTTTGCCCTTCCATAAATAGGACAAAATAATGAAGTTTAAGGAGTCAAAAAAAGCTTTAGGAAAAAAATGGAATAGATTGAAATAAGCCTAAAATTTAGGAAGGATATACATTTAAATAACATTAACACTACCTACCAGAGACCTAGATAAGGGTGACCATTGTGACAAACTCTGTTTGTAGAGTTCAGAAGATTAGCACAATTTTCACGAAAAAGATCCTTGAAATTCCTTGTAACTGTAATACCAAGAAAAGTAAATTGATTATTAACTACTTTAAAAGTGAGGTCACGAAATATTAATGTTTGAGATTCTTTATTAATTTGAAAGTGTTCACACGTGTAGATTGAGTTTATAGCCAGAAAGCTGGCTAAATTGATCGAGAAGTAAAAACATGGATAAGAAAATGCACGGATTACACACAAATGAAATTCAGGCGACTACGAGATAGGTATATGGAGGAATTTAAGGTGGGGGGATAGTTGGGAGGCAAGGTTTAAGGTTCGGGACAACATTATGGGCCGAAGGGCCTGTACTGTGCTGTACTATTCTATATTCCATGACTATGTCCATTTGTCACGTGTGCGGAGGAAGTTTCTTTCCGTGTCTCAAAGCTGGAGCGTGTGATGAGGCCGTGGAGAGAGGGATTCACATTGTGTCTGACCAAGGCTGTGTGTGATGGGGCGGTGTGGATGGAGCTTCACTCTGTGGCTGTCCACAAAACCATGTGATGTGACAGTGAGCAGCGTGCAGCCTGAACTCATGATGGACCTTACGAAGAGAGAGCTTCACTCTCTGTCTGACCTCTGTTGGGTATGATGTAAAAACGTAATGTGTTTGTCCATTGGATTCTGTGAGGGGACACTCATATTCAGTTTCACTACCGGAATACGTGATAGGAGGGCCTGGAGTGTGTTTGCATCTGGCACCGGAAATGTGTAATGGGGCAGGTTGGAGGGCGCCTCAGTTTCTGTCTTACGCCGGGAGTTTATGATGGGAGAATCAGTCTGTGACTGACCCCGGGATTGTTTGATCGGATGGTGTGGAGGGAGATTCACTCTGTGTCTGGCCCCGGGAATGTGTTTTGGGAACTTCTCTGCATGTCTGACATCGGGAATATGTGATGGGACAGGGCAGATGAGATTCACTCTTTCTCTGGCCCGGCGAGTCTGAGTGATCGGACGGTTCGCAGAGAACTCCGGTAGTGTGTGTGTTGGGACGGTGTGGAGGTATCCGTATTCTATACCAACTCCCGGACGTACGGAAGGAGATTTTCTGTTACTTTTTTTGTAATTTCCAAAGCAATCTTGTTCCCAGGACTGAATCAGAAATAAAGAGAGGTGTTATTTCATAAAGAAGTTTGAAACACCCTATGCTGAAGCGAAGCAGCTTTGTTCAAACTCTGATTCAAATTTTCTTGAAATAAATGCAAGAAAGGAAGATGTATGTGTCAGATCGACTGAAGATATATCCACACCTGAGTGAGGCTCCCTCCACACCGCCCCATCACACATTCCCGGGGTCAGACACAGAGTGAATCTCCCTCCACACCGTCCCATCACACACTCCCGGGGTAAGACACAGAGTGAATCTCCCTCCGCACCGTTCCATCACACACTCCCGGGGTCAGACATCGAGTGAATCTCCCTCCACACCGTCCCATCACACACTCCCGGGGTCAGACACAGAGTGAATCTCCCTCCACACCGACCCATCACAAACTCCCGGGGTCAAACACAGAGTGAATCTCCCTCCACACCGTCCCATCACACACTCCCGGGGTCAGACACAGAGTGAAGCTCTCTCCCCACCGTCCCATCACACACTCCCGGGGTCCGACACAGAGTGAATCTCCCTCCACACCGTCCCATCACACACTCCCGGGGTCAGACACAGAGTGAGTCTCCCTCCACACCGTCCCATCACACACTCCCGGGGTCAGACACAGAGTAAAGCTCCCTCCCCACCGTCCCATCACACAATCCCGGGGTCAGACACAGAGTGAATCTCCCTCCACACCGATCCATCACAAACTCCCGGGGTCAGACACAGAGTGAATCTCCCTCCACACCGTCCCATCACACACTCCCGGGGTCAGACACAGAGTGAATCTCCCTCCACACCGACCCATCACAAACTCCCGGGGTCAGACACAAAGGGAATCACCCTCCACACCGGCCCATCACACATCCGTGGGGTGAGAAAGAAAGTGTTGTTCCGTATATCTTGATCGACCTCAATCATTAATGATAGCAAAGTAATTTCACAGAATGTTGTTAACAAATCTGTCCGCGGACATGACAGTTCATATTGGTTTGCAGACTGCCAATCCAAGGGAAATTTGGAGTCTTGCTAGTTTTTGAGGAGAGAGTTGGTCACGGGATTGTTACAGGCTCCGAGAAGAGAGTGTGCAGTGGCTTTTGATTGGGGCTGACCAGGATACGGGAACGTTGTGTGCAGTGGGATTAGTTTGTGGACTGTCGACGACTGTGGGGAGAGTTTGGGAGCATTTGTGGGGCAGAGAAACGTCTGCGGAGAGTGCGTGGGGCAGTTGGATTTGTTCAAATTGACACAGGGACAAGATGTGTCAGTGGGAGGAGTTTGTGGACTGACGACGACTGTGGGGAGAGTTTGGGCACTGGGAGCATTTTTGGGACAGAGAAACTTCTGCGGAGAGTGCGTGGGGCAGTTGGATTTGTTCAAATTGACACAGGGACAAGATGTGTCAGTGGGAGGAGTTTGTGGACTGACGACGACTGTGGGGAGAGTTTGGGCACTGGGAGCATTTTTGGGACAGAGAAACTTCTGCGGAGAGTGCGTGGGGCAGTTGGATTTGTTTAGGGACTGACACAGGTCTGTGGGGGCAAAATGTGTCAGTGGGAGGACTTTGGAAACGGACACTGTGGGAAGGGTGTGTGACACTGGTAATAATTTGGGACACATAGATCAGTGGGGGGGGGGGAGTGTGAGAAATTGGATTGGCTTGGGAACCGAGACGGGCTGTTGGCAGAGAGTGTGCAGTTGATTTAACACAGGTCTTTAGGGAGAAGGTTAGGCGGTTAGGCAGTGGAAATACTTTGGGGACCAGCACGGGGCTGTGGTGTGAGAGTGGGAAGTGCGAGTAATTTGGGGACCGACACGGGACTGTGTGGAGAGCGTGAGGCAGTAGGCTTAACTTGGGGCTTTACACTGATCTGTGGGGTGAGAGTGGGAAGTGCGAGTATTTTGGGGTATAGAATGGATTGGGGAAGAAGAGAAGAGCGATAGTGATAGGGGACTCGATAGTTAGACGTACCGACAGGAGGTTCAGTGGTGGTGACAGTGACTCCCGGATGGTTTGTTGCCTCCCGGGTGCCAGGGACAGGGATGTTTCTGATCGCGTGCACAGCATTCTGAAGTGGGAGGGCGAGCAGCCAGATGTCACGGTGCACATCGGTACCAATGACGTCGGAAGAAAGAGTGAGGAGGTCCTGAAGAATGAGTATAGAGAGCTCGGTAGGAAGTTAAAAAGGAGGACCTCAAGTGTGGTAATCTCAGGATTGCAGCCAGTGAGAGTAAGAGTAGGATGCTCAGAAGGATGGACACATGGCTGAGGAACTGATGTAAGGGGCAGGGTTTCAGATTTTTGGATCCTTGGGACCGCTTCTGTCGCAGGTGGGGACTGTAAAATAGTCACGGGTTACACCTGAACTACAGGGGGTTCAATATCCTTGCAGGACGATGAATTATTGAAATTTTGCTACAGGAGGGGCAGGACTGGCAGCTTAATATTCCAGGGTTCCGGTGTTTCAGACGTGATAGAGGCAGAGGGATGAAGGGTGGGGGTGGGGGAGTGGCATTGCTAGTCAGGGAAAATGTTACATCAGTGCTCAGGCAGGACAGATTAGAGGGTTTGTCTACCGAGGCCATACGGGTGGTGCTCATAAACAGAAAATGTATGACCACTTTAATGGGTTTGTATTATAGACCACCCAGTCGTCAGCGAGAATAGGGGGAGCAAATATGCAGAGAGATATCAGACAACTGCAGGACACATTAAGTTGTGATAGTAGTGGATTTGAATTTTCCACGTATTGATTGGGGCTGCCATACTGTTGAAGGTCTAGTCGGGTTAGAGTTTGTAAAATGTGTTCAGGAAACGTTTCTAAATCAATATATAGAGGTACCAACTAGAGAGGATGCAATTAGATCTCCTATTAGGAAAGAGTTAAGAGAAGTGCTGGAAGTGTGCTTCGGGGAACACAACGCCATAAGTTCCAAATTGATCATAGATAAAGTTAGATCTGGTTCTCGGGTTGAGGTACTAAACTGGAAAAAAGCCAACTTTGAAGAAGTGAGAACGGATCTAAAAAGCGTCGATTGGGACAGGTTGTTCTCTGGCAAGGATGTGAGTGGTAATTGGGAGGCCTTCAAAGGAGAAATTTTGAGAGTTCAGAGTTTGTATGTTCCTGTCAGTATTAAAGGCAAAGTGAATAAAAATAAGGAACCTTGGTTGACGCGGGATATTCGGAATCTGATAAAGAAGAAGAGAGACATGTATGAGAGGTATATGCAGCAAGGAGAAAATAAGGTGCTTGAGGAGTAGAAAAAGTGCAAGAAAATACTTAAAGAAATCAGGAGGGCTAATATAAGACATGAGGTTACTTTGACAGTAAAGTTGAAGTATATGACTTTTAACACTTGGGATAAAAGAGGCACGACTGCCCAGGCGGGTGACCTCAGAGCGCGGAAGGTTTAAAAAGGGAAGCAAACTTAAACATTTTTTTGATTCACAGCAAGCAGGCAGCGGAGTAATCGCTGGTTTTCAGGAGAAAAATCAGATATATTTTTAACTACTTGGGATAGAACTGCGCAGTCGCGTGACCTCAGAGGGCTGAAGGCTGAAAAAGAACACAGTCATATCCAGCGGGCAGCGGGGTGGGAGGGTGCAGTGTGATAGGGCTTTGGTTCAACGGGCTTTGGCGGAAAGGGGATGAGGCTTCCTGCGACCGCTGAGTCTTACAGTGAAGGAGTGAGTTACAGTTTTATTTATTTAGTAATAACAGAAGGATTAGAGGTGTGTATCTAGGATTAGTGTTGTGCTTGGATTGCCAGGTGTGGAGACACGGAGAGACTCCCAGTCTCCTCAAGGATTACATCTGCACCAGGCGAATTGAGATGGCGCTCCAAAAGGACCGTGTTAGGGATCTGGAGCTGCAACTTGTTGACCTTCAGCTGATTAGGGAATGTGAGGAGGTGATTCATAATACCTATAGAGCGATAGTGGACAGTACCGCTGTGACAGTCCCCCTCAGGAATCGATATATCGTTTTAGATGCTGTTGGAGAGTTTGACCTGACAGACGAAGACCACGGTGAACGGGACTCTAGCACTCTGCCCAGTGCCGTGATCAAGAGAGTAAGTAGAAATGCAGTAGGTATAGGGGATTCCATAGTGAGCGGGGCAGACAAGAGAATCTGTAAGTCGGACAGGAATACCGGATAGTGTGTTGCTTCCCTAGTGCCAGGGCACGGGATGTCTCAGATCGGGTCCAAATTATTCTGAGTAGGGAGGGTGGGCAACCAAAAGTCTTGGTACCAAGGACATAGGCAGAAAAAAAAACACAGAGGCAGTCCTGAAGAAAGATTACTGGGAGCTAGGAAAAGCCAGACCTCCAGATTAATAATCTCAGGATCACTGCCTGAGCCACACACTAATAAAGGTGAGAATAACAGAATTAAGCAGATGAATGTGTGGATAAGTAACTGGTGCAGGGGGCAGGGCTTCAAATTCTTGGATCATTGGGATCTATTTTGGGGAATGTATGGATACAGAAACGATAGGTTACACCTGAACTCAAAGGGTACTAATATCCTGGGGGGATTGCTTAATATAGCTGTTCGGGGGGGGTTTAAACTAAGTTGACAGGGGGAAGGAAACCAGGGTGTTAGGTTCGAGGAAGAAGAAAATAGAAATAAGCAAAAGATACTGTACAGCAAAGATGTGTAGAAGGACAGGCAGGTGAATAGACAGGATAATTTGCTGTGCGATACATATATAGCAAATCTGGGGACAGATACGGATCTAAATGTACTGTATGTAAATGCACGCAGCATTAGAAATAAAGCGAACGACCTTGTTGTATAGCTACGTGTTAAAAGATAAGACATTGTGGCCATCAAAGAGTCAATGCTAAATGATGGGTGTAATTGGGAGCTGAATATCCAAGGATACACAGTGTATAGGAAAGATAGGAAGGTAGGTAAAGGGGATGGCGTGGCCCTGATGGTAAGCAACGATATCAAATCACTAGAAATAAGGATCAGAAGGGGTAGAATCGAGTTAAGAAATGGGTCGAGTTAAGAAATGGCAAGGGTAAAAAGACACTAATAGCCAATAGACAATAGACAATGGGTGCAGGAGTAGGCCATTCGGCCCTACAAGCCAGCACGGCCATTAACTGTGATCATGAGTGATCATACACAATCAGTACCCCGTTCCTGCCCTCTCCCCATATCCCTTGACCCCGCTATCTATAAGAGCTCTATCTAACAAGCTCTATCTAGCCGTTATATATAGGCCTCGAAACAGCAGCCGGAAAGTGGACTACAAGTTACAGCTGGAAATTGAAAAGAGAAGTGTCAGAAGGTAAATGTCACGATAATTATGGGGGATTTTAATACGAAAGCAACCTCTCCATCCTTGAAAGCAAATTGTTCGTCCTGGAAAACAACCTTTCCGTCCTGAGCATCAATCTCTCTATTCAGCATCAAACGAAAACTGATCTCCGAGACAAATTCAATCACCTCGAAATGAAGTACAGAACTCTCAGCGAAATCAAGGTTCAAATCTGCCAACTGCTGACCAGCAGAAAGGGTGTAGTAACATCCCCACTTCCCCCGCTCCCAATCAAAACGCAGAGAGGCAGGAGGGGTTGTTATCTGTGAATGATATCAGGAATGTGAGACGAGACCTGCGGCGAGAGCGGCACCCAGCGTCTGAATGCGGGTAGTGCGTCAAGCGACGGGGTGTCGGTAAAGACACCTAGTGTCTTGGACCAGGGAGTGCGTTATTGAGTTGCCACAGGGTGAGAGCTTCACTCAGCGTTCGATAAGAGGAGAGGAGAAGCACTAACCCGAATATGAGTGAGGTAACAGAGTGGAAGGTATGATTCACGCATTCTCTGACCACGAGAGTGTGTGATGGGACGGTGTGAAGGGAGATTCACTCTGTGTCTGACCCCGCGAAAGTGTGATGGGACGGTGTGGAGGGAGATTTACTCTGTGTCTGACCCCGGGAGTGTGTGATGGGACGGTGTGGAGGGAGATTCACTCTGTGTCTGACCCCGGGAGTGTGTGATGCGACGGTCTGCAGGGAGATTCACGATGTGTGTCTGACCCCTTTTCTGTGTGGTGGGACGTTGTGGACGGAGCTTCACTCTGTGTCTGACCCCGGGAGTGTGTGACGGGACGTTGAGGCAGGAGATTCACTCGAGGTCTGAGCCCGGGCGTGTGTGATTGGAGGGTGAGGAGGGAGATTCACTGTTTCTTGTTCCTGATTTTCAGCGGAAGCGTGTTCCCAGGCCTGGATCAGAAAGGAAGACGTGTGTTATTTCATATCCACGTTGAAAATAACTTACGATGGAGCGAAAGAATTTTGCTCTCAGTCTGACTCAAGGCTTCTTGTAATAAATTCTACAGACAAAGAGGTACGTGTCAGATCGACGGAAGGTGAAGGTCCCTCAACACCGCACCAATACCTACACCGGGCCTCAGACACACAGTGAATCTCCCTCCACACCGTCCAATCACACACTCCCAGGGTCAGACACAGAGTGAATCTCCCTCCACACCGTCCAGTCATACACTCCCGGGGTCAGGCACAGAGTGAATCTCCCTCCACACCGTCCCATCACACACTCCCAGGGTCAGACACAGAGTGAATCTCCCTCCACACCGTCCAGTCATACACTCCCGGGGTCAGGCACAGAGTGAATCTCCCTCCACACCGTCCCATCACACACTCCTGGGGTCAGACACAGAGTGAATCTCCCTCCACACCGTCCTGTCACACACTTCCGCGATCAGACACAGAGTGAATCTCCGTCCGCACCCTCCCATCACACACTCCCCAGTTCACACTCAGAGTGAATCTCTCTCTACACCGTCCCTTTACACATTCCCGTGGTCAGATACAGAGTGAGTCTCCATCCATTCGGTCCCAGCACACACCCACGGGACAGACACAGAGTGAATCTCCACCCCCCGCTCACACCGTACCATCATACACTCGCGGGTCAGCAACACAGTGAGCTCCCTCCACACCGTCCCATCACACACTCTCGGGGTCAGACACTGAGTGAATCTCCCTCCACACCGTCCCATCACACACTCCCGGGGTCAGACACAGAGTGTATCGCGCTCTACACTGTCTCGTCACAGAATCACGATTTCAGATACAAATTGTATTTCCCTCCACAACGGCCCAGCACACTCCCCGCGTGTCAGAATGTGAGTGTCGCTCCTTGGATTGTGCTCGATTTAAATTATAAATGATAGCAATTTAATTTCACAGAAATGTGTAACCGAAGCTGTCGGCGACCACGACAGTGCATTCTGGATTGGAAAATGCAAAGCCGGGTGAGAATTGTGGTTATAAAGGACATTTCAGAAAGAACGGGCCGTGGGTTCTATTCGGGTACTGACACTGGATGCGAGAAGGGAGTGGACAGTGGGATTACTTTGGGTAAGAGCACAGGGCTGATGTGAAAGTGAGGGGTGCAAGTATTTTCAGAACAGACACGCGGCCTTCAGTTAGAGAGTTGATCAGAGGAAGCATTTTGAGGAACCAGAACGGCCTGTAGGGAAACTGACACGGTTATTTTGGAGACTGACACGGTCGGGGTGTGGGAATATCCTGCAGACCGACATGTGGCCGTGAGGAGAGGCCGGGACTTTGGGAATAATTTGGGTAGATACACGGGCCTGTGGAGAGAAAGACGGATCGTGGGGCTATTTTGGGGACTCTCACAGCTCTGTGACTATAGTGTTGGGTAAGGGATTAATCGAGGTCTGACATAGGCCTGCAGAGAGTAGGTAAGAGAGAGTGTTTTGGGAAGTGGCGCAGTTATCCGACAGTATTATGAGCACTGTCACATGGTCAATGAGGGGAGATTGAGTCAGTGGGAGTATGTTGGGGACTGGCATCGGTCGGTGAGGAGAGATTGAGTCAGAGGGAATATTTTGGGACTGACACAGGACACAGGCTGCTGGAATTATGTTGTCCCTTTTGAAACTGTTCATCCCTCCTTGGCAGGGAAGTGGCCTCTGACGTCGTGTACAAGGTGAAAGCTGGAAAGATCGAATGCGGTGAATGTAAATCTCTTTGGCCTTGGGGTTGTAAAAATGCTCAACACCTTTTCATCTGTGAGAAGTCTGCCCATTTGCGTCCGGATATTCCAGAAAAGATCAGGGATTTTTGTCAAAAGCCCGTGGAGCGGACTTAAATGAAGTGACATTATTCTCTTTCCACAATTCCAACTCTCTCTCCGACTCTGACAACCGCATACGCTCCGCCTCTTGCCCCTACCCTATACTCCTCTGTCTACCTTTGGCATTCTTTTTTCACCATCTCGCTCTCTCTTTACGCTCCTACCTCCAAACTGTCTCTCTCATCACTCTCTTCCCATCTATTTCCCCATATTTCATCCGCATTTTCCTTCCCGTCACTTTCTTGCCTCCCGCTCCAAGCATCAAAGGACTGTATCACATGTTTACCTCCTGACTAATAGGCTGTGACTTGTCCGCTTTGAGATTTGTATTTTTGCAGGATCAATACGGCGCAAAGATGTAAAATTAAAGTAAGAAGCAAAAAAGATGATAAATAGAGCAAAAATGTAGAGATTGTTCTCGTACATTCAAAAGTATGATGTCGGACGAGAAGAAAGTGTTCCTGAATCTTTGGGATTTCAGGCTCCTCTGCCTAATATCCGATGGTAGTAATGAGCGGGGAGCTTGTCCACGTGGTGAGGGGCATCCATATGGATGCCGCCTTGTAGGGGCATCGCATCTTGTCGATGTCCTCGATGCTGGGGAAGGTTGTGCCCGTCATGGAACTGGTTGAGTCCACATCCCTCTGCCGCCTCTGCCACCCTCGTGCGTTGCGGCCTCCACACCGGGCGGCGAGGCGACAAGGCGCTGGGATCATTTACTAGTCTTCATTGAAAGACCAGATGCAATTATTTCTGTAACGAGAGAGCTGCGGATGGTGATGATGGGAAGAGTGGAGTATGGTGTGGAATACACTGAAAATTCAACTCGAAATAAACAAGGCGATAGTAAAGAAATCCAAAATTTAAATCACTAAGAGTAGTACTCGAAATGTATCTCCTATGGTTGAGGACTGAGTGCTCAGCACGCGGACGTTAACAACAGACTTTCCATGAAGCGATGTTGACGGACAATAATTGTCAGTCTGAGCGTTAAAGGGAAAGTGACAGCTCGCCACACCGCGGGGAATGGACGTGCCGACACGTGGATGTCTTCCACTGTTCAGTCGGGAACATCACACCATCTCCGTGTTTGCATGAATATGTTGGTCCCACCAGGACAGATCCACTGAGATGCTGACACCCGGCAACACAGGAACCTAAAATCAGACCATGAGATATTGGAGCAGAATTAGGCCATCGAGTCTGCTGCGCCATTTCATCATGTCTGACCCAGGTCCCCCTCAGCCCCAATCTCCTGCCTTTTCACCGTATTCCTTCATAGTCTGAGTAATCAACAATCTGTCAGCTTATGACTTCAATATGTCTAATGTCAGATTCCACGGCCGACTGCGCAACCCATTCCACAGATTTACCATACTCTGGTTAATGTTATGGTCCGTGCGGAGCCCGTATTCCGGTTATTGATCCGGTCCGCGGACACCAGACTCCGGGTCCGTCCTTTCACCCTTCAGCACTGGCATTCACACCTGTGGATCATCGTGGCTTGTTTGGACTCAAGGAGGCGCACCTGATGCCCATCAGCAGGCGGTGCATATAGGGGGCTCTGAGACTGTGTGTTGGGGGTCATTCTGATTATTCTGCCTCTACTGGTCGCCCTGCCTATCCTGTTCCTCCGGTTGCCCTGGCTTGGAGTTCCCCTCGTTAAAGACGAGTTCTTCGAGTAAGTCTGGCAGTCACCCCGGACCTAGTTCCCTTCCTATCCCTTGCCTCTGTCGGGCAAGCCTGGCCGGACTGCCGTTGCCCGGAGGGGACTCTGTCCCTTTACATCCCTCGCTGCAGACGGGTCGTGGTCCGCAACCTACCCAGGTGCCCCATGACCTGCTCAGGCCCCCTTGCTCCTTCCTGGGAGGTCAGGGTCCTGGCCAGGTGTTATGCGGCCGGCCCAGTGATCTGCTAGACCCTGCCTGAACTTTAAAATCCTGCTTTGCCTGTACTCCGGAATCCTGCCTTGCCTGGACTCTGGGATCCTGCCTTGCCTGAACTCCGGAATCCTGCCTTGCCTGAACTCTCGGATCCTGCCTTGCCTGAACGCCGGGATCCTCCTTGCCTGAACTCCGGGATCCTCCTTGCCTGAACTCTGGGATCCTCCTTGCCTGAACTCCGGGATCCTCCTTACCTAAACTCTAAGACTCTTGAGGAACTCCAGAATTACCTTAAACGTCACGTCCCTCACGCACACCACGGTCACCACATCTTGTCTATCGTTTAGTTGTTCCCGTCCTGTTCCTAGTACTTCAGTGCCTGCGTCCTGTACTTGGGTCCAGCTTTCTGTCCCCTTATGACAGTTAAAGAAATTCCTCCCAATCCCCGTTCTAAAATGACAGATCTCCATTCCGATGTGGGTCCACTGGTCTTCGACGTCGCACCACGGGAACCTTCTCTTCTCATCTAGTTTACCGGCGCCTTTAATCAGTTTCAACAGCAACCCTCCCCCCGCCCTCTCATGTTTCTGAGTTCCAGCCATCAAACGCTCCTGATATCCCGGAATCATTTCCGCGAACTTCCTTTCAACCCTTCCCAATGCAAGCACATCTGGCCAGATTAAATAAGGGACTCCGAAGCGCTCACAATACTCCGTAAGGTCTCAGCAGTGATTTATAAAGCCTCAACTTCACATCCTTTCCTTTATATTATAATCCTTGTGACATGAATGCTAACATTGCGTTTGACTTCCTCAACACCGACTCCACCTGTAAATTAACTTTTGGGGAATCCTGCACGAGGACTCCCACGTCCCTATGCGGCTCATTTTTTTTAAAAAAAAATCTTTCCATTTAAGAAAATAGCCTGCGTCTCCATTTCTTCTACCGACGTGCATGACCATACATCTCCCGACACAGTAATCCACCCGCCGCTTCTTTGCCCATTCGCCAAATCTCTCTCTGAACCTTTCTGCAGAATCTCTGCTTCCTCAGCAACACCGGTAGATCGGAGACGTCACTGTAGATCTGCACTGACTGAGGTTTCTCGATGATGATATTGATCATCCAGTTACAGAGGGAGGTTCACTGGCCCAGAAATTGGGGCTTGTGGATTAAAACTGAGGGGATGATGATGTTGAACGCCGGGCTGTTGTCAGACAACAGCAGCCTGCCGTTGGCTCTGTAATGTCCAGCTGGAGTTCGTTAAATTACAGCGGTCACCTCTTTGCTGAAGAGGGTGTCGACTCTGGATAGGACGAAGTATGTCCAGCCTCTCAAAGCACATAATCACAGTATCTGTGAGTGTCACTGGACGAGTGCAGCTGAGGCAGCTCTCTACTCTGCTCAGGCACTGGTGTGATTGTCCCCCATTTGAAGCAGGTGGGAAATTCCGACTGCAGCAGAGTGAGTTTGCAGATGTCCTCGGACAGTCCAACCTCCCCTACAGTCCCTCTCATCTCCATCATCTTAATAACTATCCACACCCCTCTCTGTCTCCGTCAACCCCTTTATCACCTACTTCCCTCCGCTTTTCCCTCCTGACCACCCTCTGTGATGCCCATTCTCCGTTACAGGCCCCATCCCCTATAGAACCTGTGTTCTGTCACCGCTGCCCCTCCCCCAATCTGAAAAGTCTTCCTGCCAGTGTTCAAACGTAATTGTGGGATTAACATATAGTGTTTCAACGGTCCCGTTCCACCGGATATCGAGCTCAGGGTTCTGGGCCTCTCTACCACACCGTCGTCTGGTTCCTCCTAGTTACTGCAATCTCAACACCCCTTCAATGCCCTCCCTCTCCTCCTCGTCGCTCCTGATCCCTCTCCTCTAAACCTGGTGGCACTCACATATCTCTCTGAGACAGACACAGAATCCGTGACTACTGCAACGCCGAAATAATGGACGTGTCGAAACTTGAACATTTGCCTGTTTTTCGTGTTTGCATGAACGTGTTGGGTGACTATAGACCCTCTGAGTTGTTGGTACCCAGGAACCCAGGAACTTCAATTAAGGCCATGGAGCCCGCTCACCATTTCGTCATCGCTGATCCAGTTTCCGCTCCAACTTCTTCCTGTCTCCCTTCATGCCCTGACTAATCAGAGATCTAGCATCATCTGTCTCCCTTCATGCCCTGACTAACCAGAGATCTAGCATCATCTGTCTCCCTTCAGGCGTTGAACAATGAAATATATTTCAATTCCTGCCTTAAATATATCGAACGGCTGGGCCACCACGGTTGCTTTCAGCATTGAATTCCACAGGTTACCACGCTCTGGCGAAGGAAAATCAATTCATATCCTTCTATTATCAGGCTGTGTCTTCTGGTCCTAGACTCCCCTAAAATAGAGAACTTATTCTCCACGTCCACTCTGTCATGACGTTTCTCCAACCGAGAATTTTCAATAAGGTCATCCCTAATTCTTCTGAATTCCGGCAAGCGCAGGTCCCAGACACATTAAACCCCTTCATTTTACAAACTATTCAATCCTGGAATCATTTCAGTGAACCCGCGTTGACCCTTTCCAATATGCGCACATACTTTGTTCGATAAGGGATCCCAACCTGCTCAAAAAACTGGAAATGTGTCCTCACAGTTTTTATTAGGCAATAAAATTCCATCCTTGCTTTTGCATTATCGTCCTCTCGAAATGAATGTGTGGAGAGAACGACACATGATGTCTGACCGCGAGTGTGTGACGCGACGGAGAAGAATAAGTCTCACTCTGTGTCTGTACCAGGCACAGAGTGGAGGGGGCTTCACCCTGTGTCTGACCACGGGTGGGTGTGATGTATCGTTGCTTAGGGAGTGTCACTCAGTGTATAATTCCGGGAATGTGTGATGGTACGGTATGGCGGGAATCTCGCTCTGTGTCTGACTGACGGAGTCACATACACGTATAATTTTGGCGTTGATACAGTCTCTAAACAGACATCGGGAGCGGGGAAAATGTGCGCATTAAAAAGTAGCGCCTCGCGTATGTTTGTACAACAACCAATCAGGGGAGCGGTTTCATTAAAAAAGGAAAATACAGATAAGACAGGGCTGTGGAGAGAGATTCACTCGGTGTCTGATGCTGGGTGTGTCTGCTGGGACGGTATGAAAAACTATTCAATCTGTGTCCGACCCCGGGAGTGTGTGATGGGACGGTGTGGAGGGAGATTCACTCTGTGTCTGACCCCGGGAGTGTCTGATGGGACGGTGTGGCGCGAGATTCACTCTGTGTCTGACCCCGGGAGTGTGTGATGGGACGGTGTGGCGGGAGATTCACTCTGTGTCTGACCCCGGGAGTGTGTGACGGGACGGTGTGGAGGGAGATTCACTCTTTGTCTGACCCCGGCAGTGTGTGACGGGACGGTGTGGAGTGAGATTCACTCTGTGTCTGACCCCGGGAGTAGGTGATGGGACTGTGTGGAGGGAGATTCACTTTATGTCTGACCACGGGAGTGTGTGAAGGGACGGTGTGGAGGGAGATTCACTCTGTGGCTGAACCCGGGAGTGTATGACGGGACGGTGTGGAGGGAGATTCACTCTGTGTCTGTCCCCGGGAGTGTGTGATGGGACGGTGTGGAGGGAGATTCACTCTTTGTCTGCGCCTGGGAATGCGTGATGGGACGGTGTGGAGGGAGATTCCATTTGTGTCTGACCACGGGAGTGTGTGATGGGACGGCGTGGAGGGAGATTCACTCTGTGGCTGAACCCGGGAGTGTGTGTCTTTACAGTGTAGAGGGAGAATCACTCTGTGTCTGACTCCGGGAGTGTGCGATGCCATGGTATGGAGGTCAATCGGAAGTCGGGTGCAGGAAACGTGTGGATTAAAAACCAGCGCCTTGTCTTTGTTTGAAAATCAACCAATCATCACCATCCGCAGGAAAGACCATTCGATCCACAATATTGTCAAACCAATTAAATTAATAATCTAAGGCCCAACTAAACTAATCCTTCTGGCTACCCAATATCCATATCCGTCTCTTAAAAGTCCCTAATGCATCTGCCTCCACCACCCACCCAGAGGTGGGTGAGGTGCCCCTCCAAGGGAACCTCAAGATTGTTGTGGGTTGGAGGCTTTTGTGCCTCAGTGGCCTGGAGTGCCGTGTTGGCTGGAGTTAAGACTTTATGCTTTGGCTATTGGTAGGGTCACCCGTGTCATACAGGTCAAAGAGTAGAGGCCAGACTAAGTAGTTTATCAGCAGCGGGAAATAAAGATAAGACAGGGGTTATTGTTGGTGGGTTTGTTCTCATTTTGTTTTCTTCTTTACAATTGCACAATTAGAACAGAATACATGTTTGGCAGGAGAATTGAAGGCTTCTCTTGCAGGATGTGTGATGGCAGGGAGATCTCCAGTGTCCCTGATAACTTGTCTTGTGAGATGTGCATCCGGATGCAGCTCCTAACACTCGGCGTTAAGCGGTTGGAACTGTAAATACATGAAGGTCGCTGATCAGTGGTGTGCCTCACGGATCTGGCACGCCTACCCTTCCTGATTTTTACGAATGATCTAGAAGAGGAAGTGGATGGTTGCTGATGACTCAACGGTTGGGGATGCTGTAATTCGATGGAAAGCTATTGTAGGATACAACGAGACATTGATTGGATGGGCTGAGAAGTTGCAGATGGACTTTAACACAGATAAGTGTGACTGGTTCATTTTGGTAGGTGAAATATTATGGCAGAATATAGTATTAATAGTAAAACCTGGCGTTGCGGAGCATCAGAGGGATCTTGGTTTCTGAGTCCATACGACACTCAAAGATGCTTCGCATGTTGACCCTTTAGTTCTGAAAGCATGGGCCTTCGTCAATCGTGGAGCCAAGACGTAATGGAGTACTGTGCTCAGATCTTGTCGCATCACTACAGGAAAGATCTGAAACGGTGCAGAGGAAATTTACAAGAATGTTGACTGGATTGGGGAGCATGCTTTATGAGAATCGGTTGAGTGAACTCGGCCTTTTTTCCTTGCAGTTGCGGAGGGTGAGAGGTGACCTGACAGAGGTGTATAAGATGATGAGAGTCAGTGATCGTGTGGATAGTCAGAGATTTTGTTTTTTTTTTCCCAGGGGTGAAATTGCTAACAAGAGAGGCCATAGTGGTAAAGTGCTTGGAAGTTGATATAGAGTTCATGTTAGGGGTGAGTTTTTTACGCAGAGAGTAGTGAGTGCACTGAATGTGCTGCCGGTGTCATTGGTGGAGGCGCATACGATAGGATCTTTTAGGAAATACCTGGATAGGTGTATGGAGTTTAGGAAAATAGAGAGCTACAGGTAACCCACAGCTTTGCAGGCCACACGTCCTCTACCACGTCACCCGGTCACATACTCACACGCAATCTCCGTGAGACGCACACAATTCCAAACTACTGGAACGCCGGAGTGCTGGGAATTGCTGAGCGGGGAGAGTGGAGGGGGGTGTGGTTGGAGGGAGGGCGTTTCGCATTACGGCAGGATGAGGTGCAATCCTGCAGGGGGCACGTTGCATTTCTGACCCCGGGATAGAATGAACGGTTAATATTCAGTCATCACAACATGTTGTCTGACCTAAGGAGTGGAGGGTGTCTCATCCAGCGTTTAGCCCCGGGGGTGGGTGAAGGGATGGTGTGGAGAGTCCTTCACTACTGTTCTGTCACTAGAGTGTGTGATTGGATCGTACGGGGGGATCTTCACTCTTGAGTACACCCGAAATATGTGACGGATCTTTGCGGTGGGACCGTCACTCAGTGTCTGATTCCAGAAGGGTTGTGATGGGATTGAATGAAGGGAGCTTCGCTCCGTGTCTGACTCATAGCCATAGGTCAGAGAATCTTCGTCGTTTCAACAGGCTCTAGTTAAACACAGGGAGTAAAAAACAAAAAATGATCTCTCACTCGTTTGGCGAGTGTGCATTAAAAGCAGTACTTGCTGAAAAAATCGGCACTTGATCAACAACCAATCAGAGAACCGGATTCATTAGCATGTGCAAATAAATATAAGTCAGTGCAAGTGGAGCGCCCATTTGTATAAATGATCTGGATGATGGGGTGGTTAAATGGATTAGTAAGTATGCAGATGATACTACGGTAGGTGGCGTTGTGGATAATGACGTAGGTTTTCAAAGCTTGCTGAGAAATTTAGGCCAGTTGGAAGAGTGGGCTGAACGATGGCAGATGGAGTGTAATGCTGATAAGTGTGAGGTGCTACATTTTGGCAGGAATAATCCACATAAGACGTACATGGTAAATGTTAGGGCATTGAAGAATGCAGTAGAAAAGAGTGATCTAGGAATAATGGGGCACAGTTCCCTAAAGGTGGAATCTCATGTGGATAGGGTGGTGAAGAAAGCTTTTGGTATGTTGGCCTATATAAATCAGAGCATTGAGTATAGGAGTTGGGATGTAACGTTAAAATTGTACAAGGCATTGGTAAGGCTGAATTTGGAGTATTGTGTACAGTTCTGGTCACCGAATTATAGGAAAGATATCAACAAAATGGAGAGAGTACAAAGAAGATTTACTAGAATGTTACCTGGGTTTCAGCACTTAAGTTACAGGGAAAGATTGAGCAATTTAGGCCTTTATTCTTTGGGAGCGTGGAAGGTTGAGGGGTGACTTGATAGAGCTATTTTAAATAATGAGGGGATGGATCGAGTTGACGTGGATAGGCTTTTTCCATTCAGCGTAGGGGAGATTCAAACAAGAGGACATGACTTGAGAGTTAAAAGGCAAAAGTTTAGTGGCAACATGAGGGGGAACTTCTTTCCTCACAGAGTGGTAGCTGTGTGGAACGAGCTTCCAGTAGAAGTGGTGGAGGTAGTTCGGTATTGTCATTTAAAGTAAAATTGGATAGGTATATTGACAGGAAAAGAATGGAGGTTTATGAGAGAGAGAGAGAGAGAGAGAGAGAGAGAGAGAGAGAGAGAGAGAGAGAGAGAGAGAGAGAGAGAGAGAGAGAGAGAGAGAGAGAGAGAGAGAGAGATAATTCCTTGGGCTTTCCTCTCTTTTCCCCGTTCACTGCCTCTTTATTCCCTCTCGCTCCCAATCTCTGACCGAATCTCCTCACCCTCTAATCTCTACATCCCTCCTCCCTACTCCTGTTTTCCCATTTCCGTCAAGCTTACCTTCCATTGCAATCCACACACTCCCCGTTCTCTCACCGCTCTACCCTCTGTACACTGCCGCTCACCTCCCTCTCCGCTGACCCCTAATCTTCCCCTCCATACCCTCCCTCCCTTTCTCCCCATTATCGATAATCTCCCAACACTCGCCACTCTTAATCTCTCGACAAGGCTTTCCCACGTCCTGAATCTCTCTGCCAGCCTGCACTTCCTCCCCCTGCTCTCGGTTCCTCTCTTTATCAGCTGTTCACCTGGAGTTTGCTGGTGTCGGTTTGACCACCTTCTCATCACGGGTTCCCTCTGACAACGGTCGTTTTCAGCTCAGAGACGCAGAGAGTCCTGTACAAGATGGACGACGGCAAGACTTACGTGAATATGAAGTTCGACAAAACGGGCCAACAGTCTCCTTCCAGCGGTGAGTCTGTCAGAAAAACGGGGGGAGAGAGCTCCATTCTGTGTTTGATCCCAGGTGTGTGTGATCGGACAGGTGGAGTGCGCCTCACTGACTCTCACTGTTCTGTCCCCAGCTGAACCTGATGTATCGTACGTGGAACTTAATCTCAGGACCACCTCTGTTCCCCGGGACCGGTCAGGTGGAGGTCAGTTTCATCTCTATCAGTTTGACTGTCTTTAGGTG
This sequence comes from Hemitrygon akajei, assembly GCF_048418815.1. Lineage (NCBI taxonomy): Eukaryota > Metazoa > Chordata > Chondrichthyes > Myliobatiformes > Dasyatidae > Hemitrygon > Hemitrygon akajei. Next base: position 2,292,057 of record NW_027331932.1, read on the forward strand.
ATGTGTTCGTTCCTGTCAGGAGATCTCAGGGGAAGCGGTCAATTGACCCTAACGATTAGTCAGAGGGAACCCACGAACCCATCACTTTCACTGTTCAGTCCCCAGCTGAACGGTGGGATAGGCGATGAGGCGACAGCTCTGTTGGCCTATTGGCGCGGAGCCTGCATTCGGGGCAGGGGGAGTGGAGACAGAGCTGGGGAGAGGCGGTATAGAGGGAGCGCTATGGAATAGGATGAAGAGAGAGTGTTGTGGGAGGGGTCAGAGAAGAGACAATGTCATAGGAAGGGCGGTGCAGAGGTTGTTCTGCGGGAGGGGTGTTGAGCAGTGGGGTAATGAGAAAGGAGCGCTGTGGGGATGGGCAGAGAGTAGGAAACACCGAGGGAGGACGGATGAAGATAGAGCACAGTGGGAGGGGCGCTGTATAAAATTGTAACCTCACTCTACTCTTTTTTACCCCATTTCCTATTCCCTCTCACCTTCTCCGCCTACCACACTCTCCTCGTTCCCCTCTTTCTCCTACTACCTCACTATCCCTCTCCATCTTTTCTCTCGTTCTCGCCCCTCCCTCTTGTTCATCCTCTCTCTCCATTTTTTCTCACACCTCTCTCCCCTATTCCGCTTCTCTCTCGACTTTCACCTTACGCCCTCTTGCCTCCCTCCATTTCTCAACCCCTTCTTTTTCCTCTCTTTCCCTCATCTCAGTCTTTCTGCTCACTCTCCCCTTCATTCTCTTTCACTGTTCAAAAGCTCTACTCTAGCCCCTCTTTCACACAGCCCCTCTCCCGCTCTTCCTCTTCCCGCACCCTCTGGCTCATTGTTATCTCTCTCAATCTATCTCCGTGTCCATCCGCTCTCGCTACCCCCCATTTTCCACACCCCACTCCACACACACTCCTTTCCTCTATCCACCCTCCCCTCTTTCTGCTTCGCGCTCTCTCCGGTCTCTCTTATACTTCACTTTTCCCCTCTCTCACTCTGTCTCTCTCGCTCTCTTTGTCTCTTCCCCCGTCCACCTTGTCTTCTCTTCTACCTCTCCCCACTTTTTCTCTCTCTCACCCCTGTTACTGCTCCTTCACTCATAATCTTTCTCGTTCTCCTCTTCCCTCTCTCTACCCTGCCTCTCCCCGTTCTCTCTCCCCATTTTCTCCCATTTCCACACCCATTGTCACCGTCGTCTGTCCAACCAACCATTTCCCCCCCCTCTCTCTCTCTCTCTCTCTCTCTCTCTCTCTCTCTCTCTCTCTCTCTCTCTCTCTCTCTCTCTCTATCTCTCTCCCTCCCTCTCTCTCTCTATCTCTCTCTCCCTCTCTCTCTCCCACTCTCCCTCTCTCTTCCACTCTCCTTCTCTCTCTCTCTCTCTCTCTCTCTCTCTCTCTCTCTCTCTCTCTCTCTCTCTCTCTCTCTCTCTCTCTCTCTCTCTCTCTCTCTCTCTCTCTCTCTCTCACTCTCTCCTGCTCTGTCTCCCCGGCTCACGCCCCTCACTTACCCTTGTCCATCATCTCCCTCTGTCTTTCATTCCTCACCTCCCCCTCACTTACCGCTCTCTCTTGATGCCTTCTCCTCCCCACTCCCTTACTCTCTCCTGATACCTCACCGCTCTCTCTCTCTCTCTCTCTCTCTCTCTCTCTCTCTCTCTCTCTCTCTCTCTCTCTCTCTCTCTCTCTCTCTCTCTCTCTCTCTCGCCACCACACACACATTCTCTATCTCTCTCCCTCAGACGGTCTGACCTCCACCTACGCAGAACTGAAATTTCCGAAAGACGAACCGCTCATTGCTGAGTCTGAGGATGATCGCACCACCTCGCGGCCCGGCGAGCATCCAATCACTGCACAGACAGGTCAGCGGTCGCAAAATGACGTAATTCTGGACAGTGACACGAGTCATGCAAACAAGTCTCCAAGATTCTGGTACACCTGATTAGACCACTTCCTCTGGCAGCAAGTTCCATAGACGGAATGCCATCTGGGTAATCATAGAAACATAGAAAACCCCACAGTACACGTCCTTCGGCTCACAAGGTTATGCCGAACATGTCACGACCTTAGAAATTACTAGCCTTGCCTATAGCCCTCTATTCCACTAAGCCCCATGTATCTATCTAAAAGCCTCTTAAAATACACCGATCGTATTCGCCACCACCACCACCACCGTTGCCGGCAGTCCATTCCACGCACTCTCCACTCTCTGAGTAAAAAAACTTACCCCTGACAACTCCTATGTATCTTACTCGCCAGAACCTTGAACCTGTGTCCTCCTGTGGGAACCATTTCAGCCCTGGCAAAAAGCCTCTTACTATCCAAACGATCAATGCCTCTCATCGTCTTTTACACCTCTGTCAGCTCTGCCTCATACGCCTTCGCTCCAAGGGGAAAAGGCCAAGTTCGCTAAACCTATTCTCATAAGGCATTCTCCCCAGACCAGACAACATCCTTGTTAATTTCCTCTGCACCGTTTCTCCGGCTTCCCCATCCTTCCTATAGTGAGGCGACTACAGCAGAGCACGGAATTCCAAGTGGGTCTTAGCAAGGTCCTAGAGAGCTGCAACTTTACCTCCTGGCTCCTAAATTCACTTCCACGATTAATGAACGCCATGTTAACCGAAGAGTCCACCTGGGCAGATGCTTTGAGCGTCCTAGGGATTCGGACCCCAAGATCACTCTGATCGTCCATAGTCTTACCATTAATACTATATGCAGCCATCTTATTTGACCTACCAAAATGAACCACCTCAAAATTATCTGGGTTGAAATCCATCTGCCACTTCTCAGCCTAGTTGTGCATCCTATCAATGCCCCGCTGTATCCACAGACAGCCCTCCACACTGTCCACACAACCTCCAACATTTGTGTAATCAGCAAACTTACTAACCCATCCCTCCACTTCCTCATCCAGGTCATTTTTAAAAATCACGTTGAGCAAGGGTCCCAGAACAGATCGCTGATTCACTCCACTGGTGAGCGCCCTCCATGCAAAATATGACCAGTCTACATTCACTTTGCCTTCTGTGGGCAAGCCGGTTCTCGATCCACAAAGCAATGTCACCTTGGATCCCATGCATCCTTACTTTCCCAACAAGCCTTGCCTGGGTTACTTTATCAAATGCCTTCCTGAAACCCATATACAGTACATCTACTGCTCTTCCTTCATCAATGTTTAGTCCCATCCTCATAAAATTCAATCGTAACGCACAACCTGCTCTTGACAAAGCCATGCTTGCTACCCCTATTCATATTATACCTCTCCAAATGTTCACAAATCCTACGTCTCAGGATCTTCTCCATCAACTTAACAATCACTGGGGTACGACTCACTTTTGTATAATTTCCTGGGCTATCTCTACTCCCTTTCTTGAATAAAAGAACAACATCCGCAACCTTTCAATCCTCCGGAACCTCTCCCGTCCCCATTGATGATGCAAAGATCATCACCAGAAGCTCAGCAATCTTCTCCATCGCCTCCAACCGTAACCTGGGGTACATGCCATCGGGTCCCGGCGCCTTATACAACTTGATGCTTTCCAAAATCTCCAGCACATCCGGTGTCTTAATATCTAAGTGCATAAGCTCTTCAGTCTGCTGCAAGTTATCACTACTGTCACCAAGATTCTTGTCCACAGTGAATACTGAAGCAGAGTGTTCATTAAGTACCTTCGCTATTTCCTCCGGTTCCATACACAGTTTCCCCACTGTCACATTTGATGGGTCCTATTCATTCACGTCTTATCCTTTTGCTCTTTACATACTTGTAGAATCCCTTGGGGTTTTCCTTAATCCTACCCGCCAAGGCCTTCACATGGCCCCTTCTGGCTCTAGTATTTTCCCTCTTAAGTTTCTTCCTGTTAGCCTTACAATCTTCTAGATCTCTAACATTACCTTGCTCTCTGACCCTGTTGCAAGCTGTTTCTTTTCTTCTTGACTGGACTTTACAGCCTTGTTCCTGTACCCTACCATATCTACCCTGTCTCATTGGAAAGTACCTATATAGAACTCCACACAAATATCCTCTAAACATTTGCCGGATTTCATCCGTACTGTTCCCTGATATCATCTGTTTCTAACTTAAGTTTCCAATTTCCTGCCTGATACCCTCATTATTCCCCTTACTCCAATTAAAGCTTTTCTAACTTGCCTGTTCCTGTCTCTCTCCAGTGCCATTGTATAGGGGATAGAATTATGATCACTCTCTCAAAAATACTCTCCGACTGAGATTTCTGACACCTGGCCACGTTGATTCCCCAATACCAAATCAAGTCCAGCCTCTTCTCTTGTAGGCTTATCTACCTATTGTGTGAAGACACCTTCTTGAACAACCTAACAAACTCCACCTCATCTAAACCCCTTGCTCTAGGGAGATGCCAATCTATACTTGGGAAAGTAAATTCTGATAATCTACGATCAATACCTCGTTAATGCCTTCTCCCCATATCCCTTGACTCCGCTATCTTTAAGAGCTTTATCTAACTCTTTCTTGAAAGCATCCAAAAAATTGGCCTCCACTGCCTTCTGAGGCAGAGTATTCCATAGATCCTCAACTCTCTGTGTGAACATGTTTTTTCCTTAACTCTGTTGTAAATGGCCTACCCCTCATTCTTAAACTGTGGCCTCAGATTCTGGAATCCACGAACATCGGGGACATGTTTCCTGCCTCCAGCGTATCCAATCTCTTAATAATCTTATATGGTTCAATCAGACCCCCTCTCATCCTTTTAAATTCCAGTGTATGCAAACCCTGTCGCTCCAATCTTTCAACATATGACAGTCCCGCCACCCCGGGAATTAACCTTGTGAACCTACGCTGCATTCCCTCAATAGCAAGAATGTCCTTCCTCAAATTTGGAGACCAGAACTGAACACAATACTCCAGGTGTGGTCGCACCAGGGCCCTATATAACTGCAGAAGGACCTCTCTGCTCCTATGCTCGACTGCCTTTGTTATGAAGGCCAACATGCCATTAGCTTTCTTCACTGCCTGGTGTACCTGCATGCTTACTTTCAGTGATTTATGTACAAAAAACACCTGGATCTCGTTGTACATCTCCTTTTACTAACCTGACACCTTTCAGATATTAATATCCCTTCCTGTTCCTGCCACCAAAGTGGATAACCTCACATTTATCCACATTAAACTGCATCTGCCCACTCACCCAACCTGTCAAAGTCACCCTGCATTCTCATAACATATTCCTCATATTTCACACTGCCACCCAGCTTTGTGTCATCGGCAAATTTGCTAATGTTACTTTTAGGCCTCATCTAAATCATTAATTTGTATTGCAAAGAGCTGCGGTCCCAGCACCGAGCATTGCGGTACTCAACTAATCACTGCCTGCCATTGGGAAAAGGACCCATTTATTCCCACTCTTTGCTTCCCGTCTGCCAACCAATTTTATATCCGTTAGTACCCTACCCCCAATGCCATGTGCACTAATTCTACCTACTCATCTCCTATGTGGGGTCTTTAAGAAAGTCCAGGTACACTACATCCATTGGCTCTCCCTCGTCCATTTTCATAGTTACATCCTCAAAAAATTGCGGAACATTATTCAAGCATGATTTCCCCTTCGTTGCATTCGAGAGAGTTCAGAGAAGATTCACGAGAAAGATTCTAGGAATGAAAGGGTTACCGTATGAGGCAGCTCTTGGGCTGTATTCCCTGGAGTTCAGGAGAATGTGGGGGGAGCTCATAGAAACATTCTGAATGATAAAAGTCCTAAAAACACGAATGTTCCTTCCCGTGGTGAGGGATTCCATGACTAGAAGGCACACGTTCAGAATTGAAGGGCGTTCTTTTAGAACTGAGATGCGGAGAAATTACTTTAGTCAGAGGGTGGAAAATCTGTGGAATTTGTTACCACGAGCAGCTGCGGAAGCCAAGTCATTGGGTGCATTCAAGGCAGAGATAGATATGTTCTTGACGAGACAGCGTTTCAAAGGGTATAGGACGAAAGCAGAGGAGTAGGGATGACTAGAAGTGTTAGATCAGCCCATGATTGAATGGCGGAGGAGACTCGATGGCCCGAATACCTACTTCTGCCACAATATCTTATGGTTTTATGGTCGTATGGTCTCTCTACAGCTGCGCAAGAGCGGAAGTCGAAAATGAAGATCGGAAATAGACCGTACCGTCAGATCTGCCTGCTCTGTGTAGTTACGTCGGCCCTCATCGTGTCAGTGACCGGTCTCTCGATCCATGGTGAGTGTAACGGTCTCCGACTGGAGTCAGACGGTAAATAAAGAGAGTGGAATGAATTGTTATTTTAAAACACTCAGTGACACCAACACGCCCCTCACCGTGACCCCGAATAAAATCCATTACCATTACAAGGACACACCCCTAACCGTGATAAAAACACGGCCTTTACCGTAACTGAATCAAATCTCGTCCTGACACCGACACGCCATTCACCATAACATCAACAATGCTTTTACCGTAGCACGGTCACGATCTTCAGCGAGACGCAGATACACTCCTGACAGCGACACTGACACGAACATCGCCGTGACACACACGGCAGACACACTGACCGTAACGTACCCCTCACTGTAACACCGACATGTCCCTGACTGTGTCACTGATAAACTACTTAAGGCGACACCGAAACACACCTCATAGTGACACCGACAAGCTCATCACCGTGGCACTGATGTACCGTACACCGTGACACCTTCACACTCCTCAACGTGATCCGCTCCACACCGCATCGTGACAAAGACTCATACGTCACTGTAACATCCCTCACCGAGATAGTATCACCCCTCAACGTAACACCGATGCACCGCTCACTGAGACAATTACCCACACCTCACCCTGACACAGACAAACCCCTGAACGTGATACCGACACCTAAATTCACAATGACACCGACAGAGTTCTCTCCGTGACACCGAAACACACCTCAGCGTGACCCTCTCGCACACACCGTGGCCATGATATGTCTCTCACCGTGACACAGACATACACTGCTCTAAGAGAACAGCGCGTCCCACACAGATGCTCCACTCACCGTGACACTACCAGGACCCTCATCCTGACATATTTTCCTCGCCTTGACATCGAGATCCACTTCATTGTGACCCGGCACACCTCCCGCCGGGGCACAGAATCTCTTATCACAGGGACACTGACACGCCAGTCACAGCAACTGGGACATGCTCGCACGATACTGACGCAGAACCCCGTAGTAATAACAAAACCTTCATCGGGACATTGACATAACCCTCAGAGTGAGACAGACACGTCCCTCAATGTGTCGCCGACGCCTCTCACTGTGCCACCAGCACATCCTTCACTGTGACACCCTTCACCGAGACACTGACACAACACTCTCTGTGACCCGTTCGGTAGCGTGACGCTGACTCACGTGTCACTGTAAACGCTAAACATCCTTCACCATCTCTCTCAGTATCACAGATTCGTCAGTCTAAGGAAACCTGCCACCGAAACTACCATGAGCTAAACTCAACCCTTCAATCCAAGATTTCTGCGCTCAACTCTAATCTGTCCGTTCTTAAACAAATGCACAGCGAACTCCGTGAATTCTGTGAAGCGTTGACCAACAGAAGAGGTGAGGCATCACCCCCCTCTTTCACCCGCTCCGCATCACAGGGCAGTAATGGAGAGCGGAAGCGTCACTCTGTGCTTGACATTGGGAGAGTGTGAAGAGATGGTATGGAGGGTGATTCACTCTGTGTTTGACCCGGTGCGTGGAGGAAGTTTCACTCTATCACTGAATCCAGGAGAGTTTGATGGGACGTTGTGGAGGTGGATTCACTCTGTATCTGACCACGAGATTGTGAGACGTAACATTTCAGCTTCATTCCATGTCTCACTTCGGGAATGTCTGATGGGACAAGCTTCACTATGTGTCTGCCGCAGTATTGTGTGTTAGGACATTGTCCAGAGAGGTTCACCCTATTTCTGACCCCTGGAGTGTGTTATGGCACGGTGTAGAAAGAGTTTCAGTTTCATTCCGAGAGTGTGTGACCGGACGGTAATGCTGGGGCTACACTCTGTGTCTGAATCCGAGAGTGTGTGATGGAATCGTGGAGAGCCAGCTTCAGTCTGTGTCTGAATCCCAGAGTGAGAGATGGGACGGAACAGAGGGCGCATCACCCTGTGTCTGAATACGGGAGCGTGTGATAGGACGGTGTGGAGGGGGCATCACTCTGTGTCTGAATCCGGGAGTGTGCGATGGGACGGTGTGGAGGGACGTTCATTCTATGTGACACCGGATTACTCTGTGTCTGACTCCCGGAATGTGTAATGGGATCGTAGAGAAAGAGAGAGAGAGAGCGTCTGTGCCTGACTCCGGACTGTGTGATGGGACAGTGCGGAGGGACGTTCATTCTATGTGACACCGGATTGCATGGTTGGATGTTGTGGAGTCAGTCTGAACCCGTCAGCGTGCCATGGGAGAGCGTGGACAGTACTTCGCTTTGTGAGTGAGCACGGCTGAGCGTGATGGGACGGTTGAGGGAGATCTTCACTCTGTGACACGCCAGGAGGTGTGTGATGTAAGGAGGCCGTAAGGAGGGAGATTTACACTGTGTTAGACTCGGGAGTGTGTGACGGGACGTTGTGTAGGGAGCTTCGCTAGTTTTCTGACTCCTGTGTTATTTGATGTCACTTGGTGACGATAACACTGTGTCTGACGATGTGAGTATGCGGCGGGATGGTGCAGAGAGTGTTCCATTTCCTACCTAATCACGGAGGTGGGGAGTGTTGGGAAAGTGTGGGAACAAAGCTTCAGTCTGAGGCTGACAACGGTCGTGTGTGATGAGACAGTGTGGAAGGACTCTGTGTCTGACACCCCGAGAGTATAATGAGACCGTGAGAGAACAGCTTCATTCTTCGTCTGTCCCCGAGAATGTGTGACGGGACATGGTGGATAGAACCTCAATTAGTGCCTGACCCGTCAGGAAGTGTGTGATTGGATGGCTTGTAGGGACCTTCACTCTATAACTGACTCCAGATGCCTGTGATGGGACGGTGCCGAGGTAGTTTCATTGCGAGTCTGATCTCGGGAGTGTGTGGAGGGGCAATGTGGAGGGAGATTCATTCTGTCCGATCCCCGGGAGTGTGTGATGGGACGGTGTGTAGGTAGGTTCACTCTGTCTGATCCAGGAAATGTGTGATGGGACAGTGTGGAGGGAGATTCACTCTGTTTCTGACCCCGGAAGTGTGTGATGGGACGATATTGAAGGAGCTTCGCTCCGTGTCCGACCTCCGGGAGTGTGTGCTGGAACGGTGTGGAGGGAGATTCGCTCTGTATCTATCCCCAGGATTGTGTGATTGGACGGTGTGTAGGGATTCCTGTTATATGTCTCTTTTCAGGCGGATGCAATGGACGGATGTAGGGGAATCGCTGTTACTTGTTCGGAATTTCCAGAGCAAATTTGTCAAGGGACCGGTGAGGAGTGTATTTAATTCTCAATTTGACCAGTTGTGTGTGATGGGATGGTGAGGTGGGATCCTCTTTCTGTGTTTGACGCAAAGCGGACTTTGCGCAGGGATATTCACTGTTCCTTGTTCCTAATTTCCAGAGCAAGTGTGTTACCAGAACTGGATCAGAAATGAAAACCGGTCTTATTTTATATCCACGTTTAACATTTCCTACGATGAGGCGAAGCAGTATTGTTCGAACTCTGATTCTAAACTTCTTGAAATAAATTCAGCAGAAGAAGAGGTACGTGTCAGATCGACAGAAGATATATCCACACCAGAGTGAAGCTCCCTCCACACCGTCACATCACACACTCACGTGGTCGGACACATAGAGCTCCCTCCACACGGTCCCATTATACATTCCCGGGGTCAGACGCAGAGTAAAGCTCCTTCCACACCGTCACATCACGCACTTCCGTGTTCGGGCAGAGAGTGAGGCTCCCTCCATAAGGTCCCATCACACACTCCCGGGGTCAGACACAGAATAAGGCTCCCTCCACACCGTGCCATCACATTCTTCTGTGCTGAGACACAGAATTAAGCTCCTTCAACACCATCCCTTCACACTCTCCTGGGGTCAGACATATAGGGACGCTCCTTAAATTTTGCTCGAATTCAATCACTAATGATAGCAACTTAATTTCACAGAACTTTGTTGACAAAGCTGTCCGCGATCAAGGTAGTTCATACTGGATTCGAAAATGCAAAGACGGGTGAGATTTCGTATCTTGCAAGTTCCTGAAAAGAAAGTGGGTCGTCGGATTGATACAGGCTGCGAGAAGCGAGTGGGCAGTGGATTTATTTTGGGAACTGGCACAGGCTGCGGGAAGGCTGTGAGCAGTGGGATTAGTTTGTGGTCAGACACGGGTTGCTAAAGGGAGTGGGTATTGGTATGAGTTTGCGGACTGACAAGGGCTGTGGGGAGAGAGTTTGCAGTAAAATTAATATAACCATATAACTATATATCAATTTCAGCACGGAAACAAACAGGACATCCCGGCCCTTCTAGTCCGTGCCGAAAGCTACCTCTCACCTCGTCCCACCAACCTGCACTTAGCCCATAACCCTCAATTCCTTTCCTGTCCATATACCTATCCGATTTACTTTAAATGACAAAATCGAACCTGCCTCTACTACTTCTACTGGAAGCTCATTCCACACAGCTACCACTCTCTGAGTAAAGAAGTTCCCTCTCGTGTTGCCACTAAACATTTGCCTTTTAACTCTCAACTCACGTCCTCTTGTTTGAATCTCCCCTACGCTCAATGGAAAAAGCCTATCTACGTCAACTCCATCTATCCCCCTCGCAATTTTAAATACCTCTATCAATTCCCCCCTCAGCCTTCAACGCTCCAAAGAATAAAGACCTAACTTGTTCAATCTTTATCTGTAACTTAGGTGCTGAAACTCAGGTAACATTCTAGTAATTCTCCTCTGTAGTCTATCTATTATGTTGACCTCTTTCCTATAATTCGGTGATAGAACTGGACATAAAACTCCAAATTTGGCCTCACCATTTCCTTGTACAATTTTGACATAACATCCCAACTCCTATACTCATTGCTCTGATTTTATCAAGTCCAGCATACCAGACGCTTTCTTCACTACCCTATCTACATGAAATTCCACTTTCAGGGAATTATGCACCATTATTCCTAGATCACTGTTGTGCTGCGTTCTTCAAGGCCCTGCCATTTACCATGTATGCTCTATTTTGATGAGTCCTACCAAAATGTAGCACCTCAGACTTATCAACATTAAACTCAATCTGCCATCTTCCAGCACACTCTTCCTGCTGGCCTAACTCTCTCTGCAAGCTTTGAAAACCTACTTCATTATCCACAACGGCACCTATCTTAGCATCATTTGCATACTTACTAATCCAATTTACCACCCCACCATTCAGATGGTTAATGGATATGACAAACAGCATTGGACCCAGTACAGAGCCCAGAGGCACACCACTAGTCACCGGCCTCCAAGCTGACAAACAGTTATCCACCACTACTCTCTGGTATCTCCCATCCAGCCACTGCTGAATCCATTTTACGACTTCAATATTAATACCGAACGATTGATCCTTCCTAACTAACGTTCCGTGCGGAACCTTATCAAAGGCCTTACTGAAGTCCATATAGACAGCATCCACTGAATTACCCTCGTTAACTCTCCTAGTAACTTCTTCAAAAAAACTCAATAAGAATTGCCAAAAATGATATTGCACGCACAAATCCATGTTTACTGCTCCTAATCAGACCCTGTTTATCCAGATAATTATATGTACCATCTCTAAGACTACTTTCCATCAATTTTCCCATCAGTGACGTCAAACTTGCAGGCAGATAGTTGCAGGTTTACTCTTACAACCATTTATAAACAATGGAACCAAAAAGCTAAACGCTGATCCTCCGGCACCATCACCATTTCTCATGACATTTGAAGTATTTCTGTCAGAGACCCTGATATTTCTACATTAACTTCTCTCAAGGTCCTAGGGAATATCTTGTCAGGAGCCGGAGACTTATCAACTTTTTTATTCTTTAAAAGCTCCAGTACTTCCCCTAGTTTAATCATCATAGTTTCCATAACTACCCTACTTGTTTGCCTTACCTTATACAATTCAATATCCTTCTCCTCAGTGAATAACGATAAAAAAAAATTGTTTAAAATCTCCCCCATCTCTTTCAGCTCCACACATAGCTGTCCAATCTGATTCTCTAAGGGACCAATTTTAACCCTCACTATCCTTTTGCTATTAATATAACTGTAGAAACCCTTTGGATTTATTTTCAGCTTACGTGCCAAAGCAACCTCATATCTTCTTATAGCTTACTAATTTATTTCTTAAGATTCTTTAACATTCTTTATATTTATAAATGAACACCTCATTTGCACCATGTTGCCTATATTTAGTGTAGATCTCTTTCTTTTTCCGAACCAAGTTTCCAATATCAGTTGAAAACCATGGCTCTCTAAGCGTTTAACCTTTCCTTTAAACCTAACAGGAATATAAAGATTCTGTACCCTCAAATGTTCAACTTTAAATGACCTCCATTTCTCTAATACATCCTTCCCATAAAACAAATTGTCCCAATCCACTCCTTCTATATCCTTCCGCATTTCCTCAAAGTTATCCTTTCTCCAATCAAAAATCTCAACCCATTGTCTAGACTTATCCTCCCCCATAATTATATTGAAACTAATGGTATTGTGATTATTGGACCCGAAGTGCTCCTCAACACATACCTCCGTCATCTAACCTATCTCATTCCCTAACAACAGATCCAACATCGCCCCATCTGTCGTTGATACCTCTCTGTATTGCGGTAAAAAAACTATCCTGCATACAGCCAACAAAATCCAAACCATCCAGACTTTTTACAGGATGGGCTTCCCAGTCTATGTGTGGAAAATTAAAATCTTCCACAGTCACATCCTTGTGCTTACTGCAAATATATGCTATTTCCGTACAAATTTGCTCCTCCAATTCTCGCTCCCCATTAGGTGGTCTATAAATGTTACTACACCTTTCCCATTCCTCAATTCCACCCAGATACCCTCCCTAGACGAGCCGACTAATCATACTGCCTAACCACCACTGTAATATTTTCTCCGACAAGCAATGCAACACCTCCCCCTCTTGCCCCTCTGATTCTATCGCACTTGAAGCAACGAAATCCATGAATATTTATTTGCGAATCACACCCCTCCTGCAACAATGTTTCACTAATTGCCGCAACATCATATTTCCAGGTATCAATCCATGGTCTAAGCTCATTCACCTTTCTTACAAAGCTCCCAGCATTAAAATAGATGCATTTCAGAAACTCTCCACCTCTTCCTCTCTGCTTATCCCCAACGGTGCAAACACCTTTATTATTTTTTTCCTTCTCCCCTACATCTTGGTTCTGAGCGCACCCCTTCTCTATAACCTGCCTATCCTCCCTCACACACTGTCTACTAGCTTTCTCTTTTATGAACTAACCTCCTCTCTCCTAGTCTCTTCAAATTGATTCCCAACCCCAACCATTCGAGTTTAAAGTCTCCCTAGTAGCCTTAGCAAATATCCCCGCCAGGATATTTGTCCCCTTAGGATTCAAGTGTAACCCGTCCTTGTTATACAGGTCACACCAGCCACAAAATAGGTCCCAGTAATCCAGAAACTTCAATCACTACACCCCGCTCCAATCCTTCAGCCACGCATTCTGGTCACCGAATTATAGGAAAGATATCAATAAATTAGAGAGAGTGCAGAGACGATTTACTAGGATGTTACCTGGGTTTCAGCACTTAAGTTACAGAGAAAGGTTGAACAAGTTAGGTCTCTATTCATTGGAGCGTAGAAGGTTGAGGGGGGATTTGATCGAGGTATTTAAAATGTTGAGAGGGATAGATAGAGTTGACGTGAATAGGCTGTTTCCATTGAGAGTAGGGGAGATTCAAACGAGAGGACATGATTTGAGAGTTAGGGGGCAAAAGTTTAAGGGAAACACGAGGGGGTATTTCTTTACTCAGAGAGTGATAGCTGTGTGGAATGAGCTTCCTGTAGAAGTAGTAGAGGCCAGTTCAGTTGTGTCATTTAAGGTAAAATTGGATAGGTATATGGATAGGAAAGGAGTGGAGGGTTATGGGCTGAGTGCGGGTAGGTGGGACTAGGTGAGATTAAGAGTTCGGCACGGACTAGGAGGGCCGGAATGGCCTGTTTCCGTGCTGTGATTGTTATATGGTTATATGGTTATTATATTTATCCTCCACCTCATTCTCATCCTCATTCTATTCCTTCTCTCACTGTCGCGTGGCACAGTCAGTAATCCCGAGATTCCTACCTTTGCGGTCCTTCTTTTCAACCCCCTTCCTGTCTCCCTATATTCTCCTTTCAGGACCACTTCCCTTTCCCTACGTATGTCATTGGTACCTGTATGTACCACGCCCTCTGGTTCCTCACCCTCCCACTTCAGGATATCCTGGACGAGATCAGAAACATCCCGGACCCTGGCAACAGGGAGGCCAACTACCATCCGGGTCTCCTGACTGCGTCCACAGAATCGCCTATTTGACCCGCTACCTATCGAGTACCTTATTACTACTGTCTTCCTCTTCCTTTCACTACCCTTCTGAGTTACAGGGCCGGACTCATTGTGCCGGTAGCATGGCAAATGTCGTCCCCGCCAACAGTACTCAAACAGGAGTACGTATTGACAAGGGATCCAGCCACTGTAGAACTCTCTACTACCTGACTATTCCCCTTCCCTCTCCTACCCGTGACCCACCTGTCAGCCTCCCGTGGCTCCGGTGTGTCCATCTGCCTGTAACTCATCTCTATCATCTCCTCCTTCTCCCTGACCAGACGAAGGTAATCGAGCTACAGCTCCAGCTCCATAACACGGTCCCTTAGGAGCTGCAGCTCGGCGCACCTGACGCAGATGTGTACGTCCGGGAGGCTAGGAGTCTCCAGGACCTCCCACATCCCACAAGACGAACAACAAGATGCCCTCACACTCATAATTCCCCCTTTCCTCGAATAACAGGAAAAATTGAAACCTAAGCCTACCTTGCCTTGCCCGTTTCCGCCTAATCCTATTGAGCCAAAGCCCTTAAGCCTTCACTCTGCTCCTGGCTCACTCCGGGAAAATGACGCTGCACGCTGTGTAAGGTTGTGTTCTTTTTAAATCTTCCCCGCTTCACTGCCTGACGTCACACGCCTGCGCAGTCCCACCTCTCTTAAATCCGATGAGAAGAAGAAAAAAATCAAAATGGCTCCCGTCCTGATCATCAGACTTCCTTCTCCAAATGTGGGAACTGACATGGGCTGTGGGAAGGGAGTGTGATGTGGGAGTCTTTTGATTGTTGACACTGATCTTTACGGAGAAGGCTAGGCAGTGGGATTATTCTGGCGACTATCACGGGGCCTAGGGGTTAGAGTGGAGCTATGGAGCTCTTTTGGGAACTGACCCAGGTTGGGGGAGAGAGTGAGGCAGTGGGAGCACTTTGGGGCCTGGCACATGTCTGTGGGAAGAGAATGAGGGTTGGGTGCGCTTTCGGGACAGTCACAGATCTGTGGGGAGAGAATGATTCAGTGGGAGTACTCTGGGGACTGAGACACGTCCGTGGGGAGAGCATGGGAAGCGGGAGATGTTTTGGTGATTGACACAGGTCTCTAAGAAGAGGGTTGAGCAGTGGGATTATTTCGTGGACCGGCACGTGCTGTGGGGAGAGAGTCAGGCAGTGAGTGTGGTTCGGACTGACACTGATCTGTGGGGTGGGAGTGGTGAGTGTGAGTACTTAGGCAGAAAGCACAGACCTATGGGGAGACAGTAAAGGAGCGGGAGCACTTTGAGGGCTGACACGGGGCATTGGGTGCACTGGCGCTGTGGGAACATTTTTGTGACTGCCACGGGCCTGTAAGAAGAAGGTTGGGTACTGTTATTATTCTGGACACTGACACCGATCTGTGGGTAGAGAGTGGGGCAAGGGATTACTTTGGTGACTGACACACTGTTGCAGGGAGACAGTGGGTCAGTGGCAGTATTCTGGAGACTGACACAGGGCTGTGCTGGGAAAGTGGGGTTGTGGGAGATGTTGGGGTGATACAAGTCAATGGCGAGGGAGTTATCAGTGGTTTTGGGGACTGACTGCTGGAGGTGCGTTGAAATTGTTTACCCCTCTTTGACAGGATGGTGGCTTCGAATGTCATGTTCCGGATGTCCGGTGGAGACCCCGAGTGCGGTGTATGTACATATTACAGTGAGCTTAAACCTTGCGATCAGGTTCGTACGCTCTTCATCTGTGAGAAGTCTGCACCTTTGTGCCCGGATATTTCTGAAAAGATCCAGGATCTCTGTCAACGACCAGTGCGACTGACTTGAAAATAATGATAAAACACTCTTTCTCCCCCATTTCTCAACCTCTCACACTACTCTTTCCGCGCCGTTGCCCCTCACCCTTACCCTTATCGTTACTCTTTTCGTCTATGGCAATCTGACTCACCATCTTGCCCTCGCTTTACCCTCGTCCGTGTAAAGTCTTTCTCTCAACCCTCTCCATTCCCGCCTCCTCTGTTTCTTCCCCATTTCCCTCATCCTGCTTTCCTGCCTCCCTCTCCCCCAAATCCCCCTTCTCTTCCCGGTCTCTCCCTCGATTCTCTACTCCTTCTCTACCTACTCTCCCCATCCCACTGTGTCCCTTTTATCTAACCCAACTCGCTCCCCGCTTCTGTCTTTAGCTACTCTCACCTGAATCATGTGCGTTAATGTTCTCGATACCCCAGTCCTGGGGAAATAGTGTGCACGCATTCGCCTTATCTGTGTCCCTCGTGGTTTTGTACACCTCTGTCAGGTCACCGAAAAAAGTCTCAGAATTCCCATCCTCGTTCCATAACTCCGTCCCTCCTGTCCCGGCAGCATCCTCGGAAATCTCCCTCTGCAATCTTTCCAGTTCGTTGAGATTTCTCTTAGAGCAAGGCAAGCAGAACTGAACTCCATACTCCAAGTGCGGCCTGACCGACGTCATCTGCAACTGCAACGTGACCTCCGACCCCCGTACTCAGTGTCCCGACTGATTAAGGCCAGCGTGTCCAATGTCCTGTCCACCTGTATCGCATCTTTTCTACCGGGTTCACAGTCTGTTTTATTATCTGTGACTTAGACCACCGGAGATTTGTTCTTCTGAAGAATCAGTCGGGCGCAAATATGTAAAATCAATGTCAAATGCAAAAAGCTAATAAATGCCGCAAAAATGTGGAGGTGTTGCTGATGTGTTCAAGAATATGCTGGCGGAGGGGAAGAAGGTGTTCCTGGTTCATTGAATTTTCAGTCTCCTTTTCGTCGTCAACCCTCCTTCCCAGCCGACCTTCCTCGTCACGGTCATCCACGACATCCCCTACAGCCCTTCCCGTTTCCGCCACCGCCGTCTTCTTCCACACACCCTGTCCCTATCATTCCTTCGTCCCCTACACTCCGTGGCGTCACCGTAATCTCCTCCTTCCCCAACTCCTCTCACTGTCTCCCTGCCCCCCTCCATGCCCTGCAAGTCCTCCACGGTTCCATTAACCCTCTCCCTTCTGTACACGTCTCCGTCTCTCTGTTCATATGGAATTCTGAGGAGGACGGAATGAGGTGACGTCTAGTGTTACACCAGCCCCCTTCCACCGAATATCGATCTCACGGTTCTGAGCCTCTGCACTGTTCTGTGTGAACAGGCCGATCGTTTGGTTCGATAAAATTTCATCCCAGTGATTGCTAACTCACCACCATGTCCGTGTTCCCACCAAACCACAGCCTCTTGCAATTCCCTCCTGTTCCCGCAACACCCTCTGAACACAAACACACGCAGATTCTCCGAGCCGGCACACAATTCACGACGACCTGAACGGTGGAGTTCTGGGGATTGGTGATCGGGAAGGAGCTTCGGAAAATCGGAGTTTCTGAAGGGATCCAGGGGGAGTAAGTTGCAATTTGTTTCTGAACCCGGTTGTGTGCGATAGGGCGATCCGGAGAATGCGTCACCCAGTGTCTAACTTCAGGAGCACGTGATGCGACTGTGTGGAGGGAGTTTCACTCTGTGCCTGACCCGGGAAGTATGTGATGGATCAGTGTGGAAGGAGCTTCACGGTGTCTGAACCCGAGACTGTGTGATGGGATGGTGTGGAGGGAGCTTTACTCAGTCTGACCCCGGAAGTGTGTGCTATGACGGTGCACACAGGGAGATGCACTCTGTTTCAGTCCCCGGGAGTCTATGATGAGGGGCGGAGGGATATTCAGTCTGTGTTTGAACCCAGGAGTGTTGGATGGGACGCTGTGCAGAGATTTTCACTCACTGTTTCTCTCGGTGTGTGTGTGTGTGTGTGTGTGTGTGTGTGTGTGTGTGTGTGTGTGTGTGTGTGTGTGTGTGTGTGTGTGTGTGTGTGTGTGTGTGTGTGTGTGTGTGTGTGTGTGTGTGTGTGTGTGTGTAAGATGAGCCAAATAAAAGGGAAAGTGGCGGGAAATTTGATTTGAGTGGAAGTCAGAGGTTTTAAAGGTGGAAGTGAGGAATGAGAAAGGTATGAACTCGTTCATGGGGCTTCATTATCGACCACCGAACAGTCCTGGGGATTTAGAGGAACAAACCTGTGGAGAGTTCGGAGTCTGTTGTAAGAGACATCAGGTTGTGACATTGGGTGATTTTAACATTCTTGATATTGACTGTGAGACTCATACTGTGGAAGGACCACTGGGATAGTTTTCTTAATCAGTTAGGAAACGTTCCTTAATCAGTAGATAGAAAGTCCCAATTAGAGAGTGCAAGACGTGATCTCATCCTATCGAATAGGACACGCCAGGTGACAGAAGTTTGTGTCGGTGATCACTTTGCATCTAGTGATGAGAGTGCCATTAGATACAAGGTAATTATGTAAAAGGAAAGGTGTAACGTCGAGTTAAGTTTCTTTTTGAGGTTTATAACAATACGAGACGCCAGTAGACCAGATAGCTTGTATCTTTTACCCCCAGGGTGGAAATCTCTAATAACAGATGACCTGCATTAAGGTGAGAGAGGGTATGTTCAAGGGAGATGAGTTTGGCAAGTTTTTGTTTTCACAGAGATTGGGGGGTGATTGGAACGTGCTGGCAGCGCTGGCGGTGGAGGGAAATCCATAGAGGAGTTTAAGTCCCTCTTTAACAGGCACGCGGGCGGGCAGAGAATGGAGGGAGTCGGATGTTGTGTGGGCAGAAGAAAATCAGTTTAAGTGGTATATCACAACTCTCGGGCCGAAGGGTTTGCTCTGTCGTGTGATTTACGTTCCCTGCTGTGCAGAAAGAGCAGAGTGATTTCAGCTCATCGGGTGGGAAGAGCAGGTGGTTGGGTAGAACAAGGAACTTGACGAATTATCGGCAATCAGAGGGAACGCCCAATTCGCTGAAGGCAAAGGCCGTGGAAAAGACACACAGCGACACAATCTTCAAAGGAACACTGGAAAACCCCTTACAGTGTTTCTGTGTCACCGACACAACCCTCTTCGTGATACCAACACGCCCCTCATGGTCACACCCACTCACTGACAGACCCTGCACTGCAACAGGGAAACATCCTCGCTGTGTTCATAACACCCTCCCTCCACAATACCCCTCCCCGTATCCGTAAAACACTCCCTCTCCTTCACTACTCATCGTCCCCGTCACACATTCCCTCCACTACACCACTCCCGTCACCGTTACCCGTTTCTCCCTTAGAAACTACCCCGTCTCCGGGACTCAGCCCCTGCCCTGCACACATTCTCCGTCTGGGTCATCCACAACATTCACTACACCCCTCCCCGTCCGCCTGACCCACCCCATCACTTAAACCCGATCCCGTCTTCGTCAACCTCTCCTTCTCCTGCACTACTCCCTGTCTCTGTCACACACTCCTTACCCAAAACAAATTCACTTTCAATCATCCTTCCCTCCGTTACAGGCTACCACGTCTCCGTGACACATTGGCCCTCTCCCCCCCCCCTCGCACACGTCCTTCCTCCCGTATCTCCCACCTTCCTGGCTCCGTTACCTCCTCAATCCCCTAACAAATACGTCGTCCCTCCGCTCTCCTCCCTCTCTGGGTTTACAGGCAATTGTGGGAGTATGACGGAGAGGAGACGTCTGGTGTTACACTACCACACCCTCACACCCTAAACCCGATAACGATCTTCTCTACATTCATTTTTATCACCGCCATCTTCTTTTACCAATCCCGTCTCCATCAACAGTCTATCCCCTACACTCCTTGTCGTCTCCGTTATCTCCTCCTTTCAATCTCCTCGCCCCGTCTCCCTGACCCGCTCCGTCCCCTACACTCTCCACGGTTCCATCAACCCTCTCGCTCCTCAACACCCCTCGGTTCGTCTGGAATTCTGGGGCGGAAGGGGGAGAAGTGACATCTGGTGTTACAACCCCCTCCTCCGGATGTCGATCTCTCGGTTCTGATCCTTTTCATTGCTCTGTGTGGAGAAGCCTGTCTTGCGGTTCCACACCACTTTCTCTCAGTGACCACTGTCTCAACACCACGTCCCTACTCACTCTCCTCTCAACTTCCCCCACTTCTCTGCTCTTCCCTGCTCACCATCTGAACACAAACACACGCATAGTCTCCGAGACAGACACACAATGAAGGACTACTGGAACGACGGAGTGCTGGTGGTAGTGAGAGGAAAGCAGCTTCTGAACCCGGAGTGTATGACGGAACCGGGGGAGGGAGCTTCAATCTGTGCCTGTCCCCTTGTCTGGGTGATGGGACGGTGTGGGGTGAATTTCGTTCATTGTTTGAATCTGTATCCGTGTGATGAACCGGAGCAGAGGGGGTTTACCTCGGAGTAAAGAGGTGGGCAATTCCAGCAGCCATTGTTAGAGTAAACAGTATTTGAAGTGAAAGATGGAGGGCTTATCAATTTGATGCTGTAAGGAGGAGAGTCCCCGGTGAGAGAAGGCACAAAACTGTTGGCAAATGTGTTTTTCATTTTATTAATTGTTTCGTTTATAATTACAGTTAGAAAGAGCAGTAAGCATGCCTGACAGGAGAGTTGACTGCTTTCCTTCCGGGTTGTGGGAGGGCATGGAGACCTCTGGAGTCGCTGAACTCTTCACCTGTAAGAAGGTAATCCAGCTGCACCTTCTGTCACTCTGCGTTACAGAGTTGGAACTAGAACTGGATGAACTCGGGATCATTCGGGAAGCTGAGCGGGTAATAGGGAGGACATATAGAGATGTATGTACTTACAGCCAAGGTGTAGGATACAGGAATCTGGGTGTCAGACAGGAAGGTGAAAGGGGATGAACAGCCAGAACCAATGCAGAGACCCCTTGTGGCCAAACCGATCAATAACAGGTAGACCACGTTGGATACTTCTGGATGGGAGGAGAGAGGTGCAAATGACCAAGCAGAGGAAAGTCTCACCGGTCAGGACTCTGGCACTGACTATGGTTTTGTGGCTCAGAAAGGAATGGGGTGAGATGTGGCGAGCTGTATCGATACAGTGTTCCTTGTTAGAGGAACAGAAAAGTGATACTGTGGACGAGAACGAGATTTCTCAATGGTATGTGGTCCCCAAAGTACAAGGATGTCGCTAGGAATGATGAGCGGTGAACAGATAGATGTGTACAAGATAACGAGAGGTACTTATCGTGTGGACAGTCAGACCCATTTTGTCAGAGCTGAAATGGATGGCACAAAAGCGCATTGATTTATGGTGCTTGGATGTATGTACAGAGGAGTCGCCAGGATAAGTTTTTTTTTCATGTAGAGTGGTGTGTGCGTGGAATGGGCTGGCGGCGGCGGTGGTGGAGGCGGATACGATAGGGACTTTTGGGAGACTCCAGGCTGGCTGCATGGAGCTTGGAAAAATAGAGGCCTATGGGTAAACCCTAGGTCGTTCTAAGTTAGGGACATGTTCGGCACAGATTTCTGGGCCTAACGGCCTGTATTGTGCTGTAGATTTTTCTATGTTTCTATGTTGCCTATGTTATAGACACCAATGTATAGGGACGAAGAGGAAGCCGTTTCTGCAATCTTATGTATGTGCAGGTGTGGCCAAAATTAAAAAGAACTTTCAGTTTAACATTAGGGTTGGAATGAGAACTTCAGATGTGCCCATGAATACAGCCAGGACCTGGCTGTTAATTACAATACCAACAGCTTCACATGGCACAAAGCACACACAATATGGATAAAATAGAAAGACAGCAAGCATATGTAGAATATGAAGAAAATACATTCACGCATTATGTACACACACACACACACACACACACACACACACACACACACACACACACACACACACACACACACACACACACACACACACACACACACACACACACACACACACACACACACACACACACACACACACACACACACACTCACTAACTCCGAGATTCACACACAATTCGAGAGTACCGCAAGGCCGATGTGCTGGCTATTGGTGGAGTGGGGAGACCGGGGGAGGGAGGGAGCTTCGCACTGTGAGTCCAATAGAGTGTACTGCGATGCTGAGGGAGGTACTTCACATGTCTGACGCCAGGAGTGTGATGAGATAATACTCAGGCTTTCGACAAGCTGTGATCTGGTAAAGATGTACTTGGTAATTTGGAGCCCAAGCGCTGTTTAACCTCATTGGAAAAGGGAACGGATTGTGCCGTGAATAGTGAGGTTTTGAAGGAGAGAGGGACTTTAGTGTACAAGGCTTGGTAACACACACTGTGAATGGAACAGAGCGCCAGCGCCCTCAATGGGACTCTGCAAAACGCTTACGGTGACACTGCCACAAGCCCCACCGTGACGGCGACACGTCTTTCACCGTGACGCCAATTTACCGACACGCCCTTTCTCGAAGCACTGACACACTCCTCCCCGTCTCCATTATCCCCTTCCCTCCATAAACACCTCCGGTCTCCGTTTTCGCTTTATATAATTATAAAGCGTTTTACTGTCCTTTTCTTATATGAGGGAGTTTTGGTATCACGGTGAATATTGGGTCGTTGTAATGCTAAGGGGCCTGTCAGTACCACAGTGTGTGGTGTGTTGGTATCACGGTGAAGGGTGGTTCGGGGTATTGTTGGGAATGTGTCGCTGTTGTTGTGGCTATATTTCTTCTCTGTTGTTTGGTCGTGTGACCGGTGTTAAACTCTTCATGAATCCTCTAGCAGATACTCGTGATACTGAGGTATCTGAGAAAATGCAGATAAGCAATCTGCTTGAGTCTGATCAGTCTCTCCCTGTGGGTCGTTCACTGCCCATGTCGTCTGTGGAAAAATCTTTCCTTGTCTTTCTCAATCCATCGTCATATTCCCTGATCCACCCCACACCTGCTCTTCCCGCCCTCTGAGTTAAGATCTCTCTCTTCCCCTCCCGCAGAGCAGTGAAATGAGACAACAGAACAAAGGAGACCATTCTGCCTGCAATCATGTGCTAAACCAAATAACTACATCTTTTCTGTCTACGCAAAGTCGATGTCCCTCCATTCCCTGTACATCCACGCGCCTGTCAAAGAAGCACTTAATCACCTCTATCGATCTGTCTCACCCAGAAACCCTGGCAGCACATTCAAGTCACACACGCTCTCTGTGTAAGCAAGACGTTGCCCATCACAGCTCTTATAAGCATACGCCCTCTCTCCTTAAACTCTGCGGTATTCGACATTTCCATCCCAGGTAAGAAAGGTTCTCTCGTCTATCTCTGTCTCTCTAAATGATGTACACCTCTATCTATTCTCCTCTCAGCCTACTCCGCTCCAGTAAAAAAAAAAATACCGGCAGTCTGGTCTACCTGTGTCTCTCGTAATTATATAGAAATTACCCCCAAGAACATGGTCATTAACTTCTTATCCCTCATTTCCACCCATAAGGGCCTGATGTTGACGAGTTCTCATGTCCTATCCTGACAGAGCACTGCGGTGACATTTTCTCTGCCCTGTAATGTCACCCCTCCTCCTTTAATTTGTTCCACTTTTTGACGTCATAAACTGAAATTGAATTGAATTGAAATGAAATGAAATACTCTCGCCTGTAGAGGTCGCACCTTCCTTGGAAGACAGCCCAATGATCCACATATCTGAAGCCCTGTTTCCGACCCTAACGCTTCATCCACCTGTTAAACTGTATGTTATTTCTACTTTTTTGACTACGCCAGCACATACAGAACCGTCTCCTTCTTCCTGCAGGTACCTTTAACGGTCGCGTACCATTGACTGAACTTGTTCTCGTCCGCAGTACCTTTTCTCTGTTCCCCCTAACAAAGAAAACCCCAGCACTAGTCTGGCCTCACTGGAACGGGTAGTGGTCCGGGACATCAAATTTACAGGCAAATTCCTGACCTCACTTTCTAGAACCACATCCCTATTCATACCGATGTCACTGGTGCCTATATGGACAATGACCTACGGTTGCCCACACACCAACTAAAGTATAATCGAGAAGGAAACTATGAATAACCGGCAAATATAAATATTAATATATATATATATATATATATACTGTCCTCTCCAACAATGGCCGCTCCGCTTGCCGCTGCCTTGTGTTTGTTTCCACTTGCTGATGTATCCCGTTCCGTGATTGGTCGGTGCTCAAACCCCGTAACTTCGGTAAAGTACCGTTTTCCATGCGCTCCGCAGAATGCGGGAGTTCCCATTTTCTCGTTCCCTGCCGCTGTCTGGAGTCTGACTAAACGACGAACCATCGCCTCATACTCTAACGGAGTCAAAAACAGGTGAAACTCCCTCCGTCCCCCACTCACCCCTCTCATCAATACCCAGCACTTCGGCTTCCATTCGTCCCGAATTGTGTGTGCCTCTCGGGAACCGTGTATGCGTGTGACCCGATGGTTTGCTGAGGAAAGAGGCGGGGAGGCCGGAGTTTGAAGCCCACAGACAGAGTGCTCAGATTGCAGACTCTGGAGCGAGTGGTGTCGATCCACACGATCGGCCTGTGCATTCAGATCTGTGGAGAAACTCAGAACCGAGAATTTAATAACCTGTGAAAGGGGGCAGGTGTAAACTCTACGATGTGGAGTTCTCTAGGGGATAGAGTTGATCACTGAGCCAGCGGGGGGTAGGGGGGTGGCTTAGTGGATGGAGTTAAGGGATGATGGAGAATGGCAGTTGTGCAGGCAAGGGCGTGAGTCAGGGAGATCGGAAGTGTTTATAGAGGGAAGGGCGTAATGGAGACGGGGAGGAGTGTGTCAGTGCTACGAGGCGGAGCATGTCTTTGCACTGGTGTCACGATGAAAGACGTGTCGCCGTCACGGTGGGGCATGTGGCAGTGTCACCTGAAGCGTTTTTCAGTGTCCCATTGAGAGCACTGGCGCCTTCGGTCCCATTCACAGTGTGTGTACCCAAGCCTTGTACACCAAAGTCCCTCTCTCCTTCAGAACCTCTCATATTCGCAGCACATAACCTTTTCCAATGAGGTTATGCAGCGCTTGAGCTCCAAATTGCCACGTACATCTTTGTCAGAACGCAGCCTGTCAAAAGCCTAAATATTATCGCGTCACACTCCCGGGGTCAGACATGTGAAGAACCTCCAGCACCATCGCAGCACACCTTACCAGAGTCAGCAAAGGTACGGAGCCCTCTTCCTCCTCCGTTTTCCTCTCTCACAAATACCGAGCTCTTCGGCGTTCCAGCAGACTCGAATTGTGTGTGACTCACGGAGATGGTGTTTGTGTGACTGGATTGTATGCTGAGGGAAGAGGAAAGAAAGGGGGGAGCGGGGGACAGGGAATGTGTGGTGAGATTGCAGTCACTGATTCAACTAGTGCTGGAATCACACGACCAGCTTGTGCATGCATAGTTGTGGAGGCGCTCAGGAGCTGCTGAGAGATATCCGGCGGAAGGCGGGAGGTGTATCAACAGACGTCATCTCTCCCTCATAATCCCCACAATTGCCTGTGAACACAGTAAAAGAGGCGAATGGGACGGAAACAGAGATGGGGTAAGCTTTAGTGGATTGAGCAGGTAACGGAGTCGTGGGAAAAGCAGTGGATAAGGGAGACGGGACGTGTGCAGGGCCGGGAATGGGTCACGGAGACGTGGTAGCCCGTAAGGGAGGGAGGCTGACTGAGAGTGAATCGGTGTTGTGTGCGGGGTGTGTGACAGAGACAGGGAGTAGTGCAGGAGAAGAAGTGGTTGACGAAGACGGGTCGGGGTTTAAGTGATGGGGTGGGTCACGCGGACGGGGAGGGGCTTAGTGAATGTTGGGGATGACCCAGACGGAGAATGTGTGCAGGGTAGGGACTGTGTCACGGAGACGGGGCAGCTTGTAAGGGAGAGACGGGAGACGGAGACAGGAATGGTGTAGTGGAGGGAATATGTGACGGGGTCGAGAAGTAGTAACGGAGATGGAGTGTTTGATTAATTCGGGGAGGGGTTTTTTGGAGGGAGGGTGTGTTATGCACACAGCGAGGAAGATTCGTAGTTGCAGTGCAGGGTCTGTCAGTGTGTGGGTGTCACGATGAGGGGCGTGTTGGTATCACGACGAGGGTTGTGTCGGTGACACAGAAACACTGTAAGGGGTTTTTCAGTGTCCCTCTGAAGATGGAGTCGGTGTGTGTCCTTTTCACTGCTTATGCCATCGGTGAATTGATCGTTCCCTCTGTCGATAAATCGTCAAGTTCCTTTTTGTACCCAACCCTCTGCTCCTCCCACCATATGAGCTCAAATCACTTGGCTCTTTCTACAGAGAAGAGAACGTAAATCACACAACAGAGCAGACCCTTCGGCCCAAGAGTTGTGATATACCAATCAAATTCATTCTGCCGACACAACGTCCGTCTCCCTCCATTCCCTACACACCAACGTGCCTGTTTGAAGAGCCACTTAAACGCCTCCACAGATCTCCCTCCACCACCAGCGCTGCCAGCACGTTCCAATCACCCGCCAATATCTGTGACAACTAAAACTTTCCAAACTCATCTCCTTTGAACCTACTCCCTCTCATCTTAATGCAGGTCCTCTGGTATTAGACATTTCCACCCTGGCGGTATAAGATACAAGCTATCAAGTCTATTTGCGTTTCGTATTGTTAGAAACTTCAAAAAGAAACTTCACTCTGGGTTACACCTATTCTTTTCCATAATTACTTTGTATCTAATGGAAATACCATCACCAGATGCAAAGTGATCCCCGACACAAACTTCTGTCCCCTGGCGTGTCCTATTCGATAGGATGAGATCAATTCATGCACTCTCCCATTGGGACTTTCTATCCACTGATTAAAGAAACTTTCTGAACTGAATAATAAAACTATCCCTGTGGTCCTTTCACAGTATGAGGCTCACAGTCAATACCAACAATGAATGTTTTTTCTACTTTTGTCAACACCTGCACATACATAAGTTTGGAGAACCGGCTCCCTTTCCCAACATATATTAATGGTGATGATAACCACCACACACCATCGAGGAATCTCGTTTTCGTCCGCATTACCTTTTTCCCAGTCCCCTAACAAAGACAACCCTTACGAGACAGCTCGCAATATTTCACCCCCTCCCTACTGAGGCACAGAACCATACTCACTGCCAGAGTTCCCCTGCTTGGTCCCTCCTCCCATTCAGAAATATCCAATGTGGCGTACCTCTTATTGAGCGCGTTGGCCACTAGGGGTCTCTGCACTCTCGCTGACTGTTTAACCCCCTTTCACCTTCCTGTCCGTCACACAGTTTCCTGAACCCTAGACCTTGAGTGTAAATACCTCTCTATATGTCCTCCCTATCACCCCCTCAGCTTCTCGAATGATGCCGAGTTCATCCAGTTCCAGTTCCAACCCTGTAACGCAGTGTGTTAGAAGGTTCAGCTGGATGAACTTTTTACAGACGAAGTTGTCAGGAACTCTTGAGGTCTCCCTGCCTTCCCACAACCCACAAGGCGAGCATTCAACTCTCCTGCCAGAGATTGCTTCTGCTCTGATGGTGGGATTATAAAGAAAGAAAGAATAATTAAACTGAACAAACACCAACGACTGTTATCTCTCCCCAAGACTCCTTCTTGAAGTTTCAAAGAGTTAAACTTCCACACACACGGGTTCAGACACAATCTGAAGCTTACTCCCCCGGGTCCCTTCAGAAACTCCTATGTTCAGAAGCTCCTTCCCTTTCACCAATTCCCAGAACTCGGCCGTTCGTGCAGTCTTGAATTGTGTGTAGGCTCGGAGAAAGTGCGTGTGTTTGTGTTCAGAGGGTGTGCAGGGAACAGGAGCGAAATGGAGGAGGGGGTGGTAGGAGCACTGACGCGGTGCGGAGATAGCCTTCAGTGGGCTGATGTTTTGGCGAACCAAACCAACTGCTCACAAAGAACAGTGCAGCGGCCCAGAAACGAGAAATCGATAACCGGTGGAAGGGCGCTGTAACACCAGACGTCACCTCTCCCCCTTTCTCCCCATTATTCCATATAAACAGAGACAGAGGGAGACGTGTGGAGGAGGGAGAGGGTTAATGGAATCGTGGAGGATCTGCAGGGGATGGAGCGGGTCAGCGAGACGGGGAGAGGAGTTGGGGCAGGAGTAGATATAGGAGACGGTACGGAGCGTAGTGGACGGAGGGGTGATGGAGACAGGGTGTGTGGAAGAAGATGGCGCTGGCGGAAACGGGGAAGGATGCAGGGGAAGTCGTGGATGACGGTGACAAGGATGGTCGGCTAGGAAGGAGGGTTGACAACGAACCGGAGATTGAAAACTCAATGAACCAGGAACACCTTCTTCACCTCCGCCAGCATATTCTTGAACGCATCAGCATCACCTCCACATTTTTGAAGCATTTATTAGCTTTTTGCGTTTCACGTTAATTATACATATTTGTGTCCTACCGATTCTTCAAAAGAACAATTCTCAGGTGGTCTAAGACAAAGATAATAAAATAGACCGTGAACTCGGTAGAAAAGATTCGATACAGGCGGACAGGACATTTGACACGCTGGCCTTCATCAGTCAGGACACTGAGTACGGGGGTCGGAGGTCACGTTGCAGTTGCAGATGACGTCGGTCAGGCCGCACTTGGAGTATGGAGTTCAGTTCTGATTGCCTTGCTCTAAGAAAAATCTCAACGAACTGGAAAGATTGCAGAGGGGGATTTCCGGGGATGCTGGCGGAACAGGAGCGACTGAGTTATGGAGCGAGGTTGGGAATTCTGAGACTTTTCTCGGTGACCTTACAGAGGTGTACAAAACCACGAGGGGCACAGATCAGGCGAATGCGTGCACACTATTTCCCCAGGACTGGGGTATCGAGAACATTAACGCACATGATTGAGGGGTGAGTAGCTAAAGACAGAATCGGGAAGCGAGTTGGGTTAAGTAAAAGGGACACAGTGGGTTGGGGAGACTGGGCAGAGACAGAGTAGAGATTCAAGGGAGAGACCGGGAACAGAACGGGAAATTGGGGGAAATGGAGGCAAGGAAACGTGGTGAGGAAAATGGGGATGAAACAGAGGAGTGGGGAGTGGAGAGGGATGAGACCGACACTTTCGAGGGACGAGGGTAAAGAGAGGGCAAGATGGTGAGTAACATTGCGATAGAAGGACAGAGGAGAATAGGGTAAGGGTGAGGGGCAGCAGCGCGGAAGGGGTAGTCCGAGTGGTTAAGCGAACTGGAGGAGAAAGAGTGTTTTGTCTTTATATTCAAGTCGGTCCCACTGGTTGCTGACAGAGATCCTTTATCATTTCATAAATATCCGGATACAAATATTCGGACTTCTCACAGATAAAGCGTGTATGAACCTGATCGCAAGGTTTGAGCTCAGAGTCATGTGCACATACACCGCACTCGGGGACTGAATCGGTCATCAGGTACAGGACATTCGAAGCGGATTTCCTGTCAAATAGGGGTAAACAATTTCAACGCACCTCCAGCAGTCAGTCCCCAAAACCACTGATACCCTCCCTCGCCATTGACCCGTGGCAACTCAACATCTTCCACAACCCCTCTTTCCCAACACAGCCCTGTGTCAGTCTCCAGAATACTTCTACTGACCCAGTCTCTCCCTGCAGCCCTGTGTCAGTCACAAAAGTAATCCCTTGCCCTACTCTCTACCCACAGATCTGTGTCAGAGACCAGAATAATAACAGTACCCTACCTTCTCCTCACAGACCCGTGTCAGTCCCCAAAATATTCCCACTGCGCTAGTGTTTTCTAAGGCCCCATGTCAGTCCTCAAAATGCTACGACTTCTTTACTGTCTCCCCACAGGCCTGTGTTTTCTGCCTAAGTACTCACACTCACTACTCCCACCCCACAGATCGGTGTCAATCCAAACTACTCCCACTGCCTGACTCTCTCCCCACAGCCCCGTGCCGGTCCCTGAAATAATCCCACAGCCCAACCCTCTTCTTAGATATCTGTGTCAATCACTAAACCATCTCCCGCTTCCCATGCTCTCCCCACGGACGTGTCTCAGTCCCCAGAGTACTCCCACTGAACCATTCTCTCGCCACAGATCTGTGTCTGTCCCCAAAGTACTCCCCTCCCTCATACTCCGCTCACAGACATGTGCCAAGCCCCAAAGTGCCCCCACTGCCTCACTCTCTCCCACAAACTGGGTCAGTTCCCAAAAGAACTCCATAGCTCCACTCTCTCCCCACGGCCCCGTGCTAGTCCCCAAAATACTTGCACTTCCCACTCTCACCTCAAGTTCCCGTGCGAGTCCACAAAATAATCCCAAAGATTGGCCTTCTCCCTAAAGATCTGTGTCAACCACCAAAAGACTCCCACTTCACTCTCTCTTCCCACAGCCCATGTCAGTTCTCACATTTGGAGAAGGAAGTCTGAGTATCAGAACGGGAGCGCGGCGGGAGCCATTTTGATTTTTCTTCTTCTCATCTGAGTTAAGAGAGGTGGGACTGAGCAGGCGTGTGACGTTGGGCAGTGAAGCGGGGAAGATTTGAAAGGAACACAGCTTTATACGTTGGGCAGCGTCGTTTTGCGGGCAGCGGTGTGAGCCGGGAGCAGAGTGAAGGCTTAAGGGCTTTGGCTCAACGGGCTTAGGTGGAAACGTGCGAGGCAAGGTAGGTTCCGTTTTTAATTTTCCCTACTATTTGAGGAAAGGGGGGAATTATGAGTGTGAGGGCAGCTTGTTGTTCTCGGTGTTCGTATGTGGGAGGTCCCGGAGTCTCGTAGCCTCCTGAACGTGTGCATCTGCGTCAGCTGCGCTGAGCTGCAGCTCCTAAGGGACCGTGTTAGGGAACTGGAGATGCAGCTTGATGACCTTCGTCTGGTCAGGGAGAGGGAGGAGATGATAGAGAGGAGTTACAGGCAGGTGGTCACACCGGGACCACGGGAGGCAGATAGGTGGGTCACGGCTAGTGGAGGGAAGGGGAAGAGTCAGGTACTAGAGAGTACCCCAGTGGCTGTACCCCTTGACAATAAATACTCCAGTTTGAGTACTGTTGGGGAGGGGAGCAACCTACTCGGGGGAAACGACAGTGGCCTTGCCATTGGCTCAAAGAGTCCGGCCCTCCCGTTCAGAAGGGTAGGGATAGGAAGAGGAAGGCAGTATTAATAGGGGACTCGATAGTTAGAGGGTCAGTTAGGCGATTCTATGGACGCAGTCAGGAGACCCGGATGGTAGTTTGCCTCCTTCGTGCCAGGGTCCGAGATGTTTCTGATCGCGACCAGGATATCCTGAAGTGGGATAGTGAGTAACCAGAGGTCGTGGTACATATCGGTACCAATGACATAGGTAGGAAAAGGGAAATTGTCCTGAAAGGCGAAGATAGGGTGAAAGGAAGGGAGTTGAGAAGAACGACCCCAAAGGCAGGAATCTCGGGAAAACTGCCTGGCTGAAGTATTGGAGAGGGGACTGTGATTCAAGTTTCTGGATTACTGGGACCACTTTTGGGCAGGCGTGACCTGTACAAAAAGGACGGTTTACATTTGAATACTTGGGGGACAAATATCCTGGCCGGGAGGTTTGCTAAGGCTCCCGGGGAGACTTTAAACTAGAATGACTGGGGGTGGGAATCAATCTGCAGAAACTAGGAGAGAGGAGGATAGTTCACAAATAGAGAAAGCTAGTAGGCAGTCTGTGGGGAGGATAAGCTGGTGATAGAGAAGGGGAGAGCACAGACCAAAGATGTAGGGGAGAAGGAAGAAAAAGATAATAAAGTTGTTTGCACGGTCAGGGATAAACAGAGAGGAAGAGGTTGAGAGTTTCTTAAATGCATCTATTTTAATGCTAGCAGAATTGTAAGAAAGGTGGATGAGCTTATAGTACGGATTGATACCTGGAAAAATGATGTTGTAGCAATTAGTGAAAAATGGTTGCAGGAGGGGTGTGATTGGCAACTAAATATTCGTGGATTTCGTTTCTTCTGGTGTGATTGAATCGGAGGGACAAGAGGGGGAGGTGTCCCGTTGCTTGTCAGAGAAAATATTACAGCGGTTCTCTGGCAGGATAGATTAGAGGGATCGTCCAGGGAGACTATCTGTATAATTGAGGAATGGGAATGGTGTAGTAACAATTACAGTCCACCTAATGGGGAGCCAGAATTGGAGCAACAAATTTGTAAGGAGATAGCAGGTATTTGAAGTGATTGTGGGAGATTTTAATTTTCCACACATAGACTGGGAAGCCGATTCTGTTAAAAGGCTCGATGGTTTGAAGTTTGTAAAATGTTTGCTGGATTTTTTTTTAAATACACAGAGTTACCAACTGGAGAAGGGGCAGTGCTGGATCTCCTGATAGGGAATGAGATAGGACTGATGACCGAACTATGATTTGGGGATCACATCGGGTCCAGTGATCACAATACAATTAGTTTCAATATAATTATGGAGAAAGATAGAACTGGACCCAGAGTTGAGATTTTTGATCGGAGAAAGGCTAACTTTGAGGAGATGCGAAAGGATTTAGATGGAGTGGATTGGGACGATTTGTTTTATGGGAAGATCGTAATAGAGAAATGGAGGTCATTTAAAGTTGAAAATTTGAGGGTTCAGAATTTTTTATGTTCTTGTTAGGTTGAAAGGAAAGTTAAAGAGTTTGAGAGAGCCATGGTTTTCAAGGGATATTGGAAACCTGATTCGGAAAGAGTGAGAGATCTACAATAAATATAGGCAGCATGGAGTAAATGAGGTGCTCGAAGAATATAAAGAATATAAAAAGAATCTTAAGAAAGAAATTAGTAAGCTCATAGAATATATGAGTTTGCTTTGGCAAGTAAGGTGCAAATAAATCCGAAGTGTTTCTGCAATTATGTTAATAGCAAAAGGATAGTGAAGGATGAAGTTCATCCCTTAGAGAATTAGTGTGGACAGCTATTTGTGGAGCCAAAAGAGATGGGGGAGATTTTGAGCAATTTCTTTTCATCGTTATTGAATGAGGACAAGGATATTGAATTATAAAAACAAGGCACACAAGTAAGGTAGTTATGGAAGCTATGATGATTAAAGAAGAGTAAGTACTGGAGCTTTTAAAGAATACAAATGGTGGATAAGTCTCCGGGTCCTGATAAGTTAGTGTAGAAATAGCAGAGACCCTGAGAGAAATATTTCAAATGTTATTAGAAAACGGGGATGGTGCCGGAGGATTGGCGTATTTCTCATGAGGTTCCATTGTTTAAAAAGGAATCTGAGAGTAAACCTAGCAATTATCAGCGTGCAGGTTTGACGTCGGTGGTGGGTAAACTAATGGAAAATAGTCTTCGAGATGGTATATATAATTATCTGGATAGACAGGGTCTGTTTAATAGCAGTCAACATAGATTTGTGCTTGAAAGGTCATGATTGACAAATCTTATTGAATTTTTTGAAGGGGTTACGAGGAAAGCTGACGAGGGAAAAGCAGTGGAAATTTTCTATAAGGGCTTCACTAAGGCCTTTGACAAGGTTCCACACGGAAGGTTAGTTCGGAAGGTTCAATCGTTAGGCATTAATATTGAAGTAGTAAAATGGATTCAACAGTAGCTGGATGGGAGATGCCAGAGAGCAGTGGTGGATAATTGTTTCTCACGTTGGAGGTCGCTGACTAGTGGTGTGCCTCAGGGATCTGTACTGGGTCCAATGTTGTTTGTCGTATACATGAATGATCTGGATGATGGGGTGGTAAATTGGATTAATAAGTATGCAGATGATGCTAGGATAGGTGTCGTTGTCGACAATGAAGTTGGCTTTCAAAGCTTGCAGAGATATTTAGGCCAACAGAAGGAGTGTGCTGGAAGATGGCAGCTGGAGTTTATGCTGATAAGAGTGAGGTGCTACAGTAGGACTCATCAAAATAGGACAGACATGGTAAATGGTAGGGCATTGAGGAATGCAGTAGAACAGAGTGATCTAGGAATAATGGTGCATTGTTCCCTGAAAGTGGAACCTCATGCTTTCGGCATGCTGGACTTTATAAATCAGAGCAATGAGTATAGAAGTTGGGATGTAATGTCAAAATTGTACAAGGCATTGGTGAGGCCTTGTGAGGAAATATGTCACCAAACTAGATGGCGTACAGAGGAGATTTACGAGAATGTTACCTGTGTTTCAGCATCTAAGTTACAGAGAAAAGGTTGAACAAGTTAAGTCTTTATTCTTTGGAGCGTAGAACGTTGAGTGGGGACTTGATAGTGGTATTTAAAATTATGAGGGGGATAGGTAGAGTTGACGTAGATAGGCATTTTCCATTGAGAGTGTGGGAGATTCGAACAAGAGGACATGAGTTGAGAGTTAACAGGCAAAAGTTTAAGGGCAACACTTCTTTACTCAGAGAGTGGTAGCTGTGTGGAACGAGCTTCCAGTAGAAGTGGTAGAGGCAGGTTTGATTCTGTCATTTGAAAGAAAAATAGATAGGTTTTGGACAGGGATTCAATGGAGGGTTCTGGGCTGAGTGCAGGTAGGTGGAACTAGGTGAGAGTAAGCTTTCGGCACGGACTAGCAGGGCCGGGATGTCCTCTTTCCGTGCTGTAATTGCTATATGGTTATAACAGTTTTACTGCACACTCTCTACCAACAGTCTGTGTCGATCCCGAAACAAATCCTATTGCCCATTCTCTCACCGCAGAACTTTCTCTCTCTCTCCAAAACGTCCCGATTTCCCACTCGCTCCCCACAGCCCTTGTCAGAGCCCAAACTCGTACCAATGCCCACTCCCTTTAGCAACTCGTGTCTGACCACAAACTAATATCACTGCACATAACCTTCCTGCAGCCTGTGCCAGTCCCCAAAATAAACCCACTGCCCACTCGCTTCTCGAAGCCTGTATCAATCCAACGACCCACTTTCATCTCAGAAACATGCGCGATCCCAAATCTCACCCGTCTTTGCATTTTCCAATCCAGTATGAACTGTCTTGTTCGCTGATAGCTTTGTTAACAAAGTTCTGTGAAATTAAATTGTTATCATTAATGACTGAATTCGAGCAAAATTTAAGGAGCATCCCTTTCTGTCTGACCCCTGGAGATTTTGAAGAGATGGTAATGAAGAAGCTTAATTCTGTGTCTCACCACAGGAGAACGTGATGCCACGGTGTGGAGGGAGCCTCACTCTGTGTCTGAATCGGGGAGTGTTAAATGAGAACTTATGGAGGGAACTCTCTGTGTAGGACCTCGGGAGTATGTGATGTGACGGTGTGGAGGGAGCCTCACTCTGTGTCTGATCCCGGAAATGTGTGACGGGAAGGTGTGAAGGAAATTCACTCCGTTTATGACACCGGGAGTGTGTCCTGGGACTAGAAGAAGGGAGCTTCACTCTGTGTCTGACACCGGAAGTGTGAGATCAAACGGTGCGGAGGGAACTCTGGTGTAACACGTACCTCTTCTTCTGCTGAATTTATTTCAAGAAGTTTAGAATCAGAGTCCCAGCAATACTGCCTCGCTTTATCGTAGGATAATTTCAACGTGGTTATAAAATAACAGCCGCCTTCATTTCTGATCCAGTCCTGGGAACACTCTTGCTCTGGAAAATAGGAAGAAGGAACAGTGAATCTCCCTGCTTACGGTCCATTATATCCGCTGTGAGTCAAACATAGAAAAAGTATCCCTCCTCACCGCCCCATCACACACACTTGGTCAAGTACAGAATGAAACCCACTCCTTACCGGTCCCTTAACTCTCCCAGATCAGACACAGAAAGATGATCCCTCATCACACACACCCGTGGTCAGACACAAAGTGAAGCTCCCTCGACACCCTCCCATCACACAATCTTGGGGTCAGACACAGAGTGAATCTCCCTCCACACCGTCCCATCACACTCTCCCGGGGTCAGACACAGAAAGGAGCTCTCTCCACATCGTTCCTCACACACTCCCGGCGTCAGACACTGTGAAGCTTCCTCTACCCAGTCACATCGCATACTCCAGGGGGCAGACACTGCATGAATCTCCCCCCACACTGTCCCATCACACAATCCTTGGGTCTGTCACCGTGGTGCTCCCACCAGACCGTCCCAGCACACACTCCTGTTAGAAACAGAGTGAAGCTTCCTCCACACCGTCACGTCACATACTCCTGTGGTCAGACCCAGAGTGAATCTCCCTCCACACGGTCAGGTCAGACACTCCCGGGATCAGACACAGAGTGAATCTCCCCCCACACCATCCCATCACACACTCCCGAGGTCAGATTCGCAATGAACTATCTCGGCACCGTCCCATCACAGCCTCCCGTGTCAGTTATAGAGTGAAGGTCCCTGCAGACCATTCAATCACACAATTCCTGATTGGGCAGACAGAAATTTGGGTTCCATCCACAACGTCACGTCACACACTCTCAGGGACAGATGAAGAATGAAGCCATTGTCTGACGATCCCATTATACTCTCTCAGTGTCAAACACAGAGAATTTCTCCTACCACACTGCCCCATCACACAGGACAGGGGTCAGTCTCAGACTGAAGCTTTCTCTCCACCACACTGTCACACACTCCTTGGGTCAAACACGGAGTGAAGCTCACTGCATGCTCTCCCATCACGCAGTCCTGCGTCCAAAAACAGAGTGAGCCTCCCTCCACACTTCCCCAACACACTCCCCGTGATCAGATCCCGCCGCATGCTCCCGTGGTCAGACACAGTATGACGCTCTTTCTACCCAGTGACATCAAATAACACAGGGTGTCAGAGAACGGGCGATGCTCACCCCCCCCCCACACCATCCAATCACACACTGCAGGGGTCAGAGACAGAGGGAAGCCCCCGCTGCACCGTCCCGTCGAACACTCCCGGATTCAGAATCAAATGCTCTCTCCGCGGTGCCAAAACACCCTTCAGGGGACAGGCATCCTCCACGCAGCCCCATAACACACTCACCGGGTCAAACACAGAGTGAATGATCCTCCACACCATCACATCACACACTCCCGATGTCAAGCACAGAGTGACGCTTCCTCTCTCCATGCCTGCCCTGTGATGAGGAGCGGGTGAAAGAGGGAGATGATTTCTCACCTCTTCTGCTGGTCAATAATTCACAGATTTGAGCCTTGGTTTCGTTGAAAGATCTGTACTTCATTTCCATCTCAGTGAATTGGTGACGGAGATCGCTGTTCATTCGTTTAAGAGACTGACGAATCTGTGACACTGAGAGAGACGGTGATGGATGTTTAGCGTTTACAGTGACACGTGAGTCAGCGTCACGCTACCGACCGAGTCACAGAGAGTGTTGTGTCAGTGTGACGGTGAAGGGTGTCACAGTGAAGTATGTGCTGGTGGCACAGTGAGAAGCGGCGGAGCCACCTTGAGACAGAGAGGCAAACATATTGATCCCGAGGGAAACTGGGTAATCCCGAGGGAAATGAGAGGCGTGTCTGTATCACGCTGAGGGTTATATCAATGTCCCGGTGAAGATTTAGTTCATGTTACAATGGAGGTCTATATAAGTATCCGGTCGGTCAATCAGAGTTGCGGTGAGGAACGTGTCGGTGTCACTGTGACAGGTGTTTAGGTGCCCTGACCCGAGATGTGCCGGGTCACAATGAAGTGTTTCTCGATGTCACGGCGTGAGAAATCTCAGAGTGAGGAGCGTGGAGATGTCACGGTGGGTGGAGTATCTGTGTCATGGTCTGGGGTGTGCTGGTCTCAAAGAGAAGGGTGTGACTCTGTCACGGTGAGAGGCATGTCATGGCGACGGTGGGTGTGACAGTGTCACGCTGAGGTATACATCGACGTCACGGGGTGTAATACGTAGGTTTTGCTGTGAATTTCGGAGTCGCATTCGCGGTGAGGGGTTTACCTGTGTCAGGGTGAGGTGTGGATTATTGCCTCAGTGAGCGGTGCATCGGTGTTATGTTGAGGGGCGATACCGTCTCGGTAAGGGGTTTTATAGTGAAGCGTGATTCCTTGTCACGATGCGGAGCTGGACGGGTCAGGTTGAGGAGCATATGGATGTCACAGTGAGTGGTGTCTCAGTGTCACAGTAAAGGGGTGTCGGTGTCCCTGTGGTGCCCGTTCGGTTCACCATGGGTCGAGAGCCCAACAACAATCACGATAATGGCGGACGTAACGAGGCGGAGTAGGCAGATCCTCCGGTTCGATCTATTTCCCATGTTCTCTTTCAGTGTGTGGGTGAATTCAGCCGCGACCCCCACTGGGACTCCCTTCCACCCATCAGCCGCGGTCTCTCCTTCCACCACGATCACCCCTCCCTCTCTCAATCCCAGTTACATTGAGCCTCATCGCTGAGAGTCCAAATCCCTTGACTTCCCAGGGCCGACAAGCGTCTCTCTGATTCCAGAGATTTTGTCACCTCTTCCGAATGTGATCGATTAAGTTGGAGCCGTGGGTGTTTGACTGGGTCCCTGAGGGGAGGCTTATCCAGAAGATTATGATACAGAGGATCCACGGGGAATTGACCGTCTGGATTCAGAGTTTATTATTTTTCGGCGTCACGGTGAGGTGGGAGTCGGTGTCACGTTGTGGACATGACGGTGTCACGGTGGGAGCTGTGTCCCTGTCACGGTGAGGGTAGTGTCAGTTTCACCGTGAGGGGCGTGACAGTGTCACGGTGAGGTACGTGTCGGTGCCACGGCGTGGAAGGTGTCGGTATCAAGGTGAGGTACGTTTGTGACACTTTTAGAGGCGTGTCCGTGTCATTGTGAGGTTTTACACTCACGTTTCATTCCACACTGTTAGGTTACGGTCTGACTCCATCCGAAGTCCGTTCGACTCACCATGGATCGAGAGCCCCACCACTGTCGCGATGAGGAAGAACGTAATTAGGCACAGTAGGCAGATCTTACGGTCCGGTCTATTTCCGATGTTCTCATTCGGCTCCTGTTTATGCGGACCTGTGGAGAGACCATTAAAATAAGCAGAAGGAGAAGATGGTGAGAGTGGGAGGGGAGCGATGGGGGAAAATGTGAGAGAATGGGGAAGAGGAAACAGGAAGAGATGTGAGAGAGGGAAAGGCCACGTGAGAAGAGGAAGCGATATTATGAGTGACTCGGGAGTAGGATGTGTGAGAGAGACAGCGAAAGAGTGGGAGAGCGAGGGGGAGTGAGGGGTGAAAAAGTGGGAGAGCGACGGGGAAGAGACAAAGGGAGGGATAGAGAGTGGTTGAGAAAGAGTAGAAAGATAGACTGTCACGGGTTTATTATTTTTCTTAGCTGTCGGCCGACAATTTTGTCCAGGACGCATGCCGTCTGATGCATCTGACAATTTGGAATGATA
Organism: Hemitrygon akajei; assembly: GCF_048418815.1. Lineage (NCBI taxonomy): Eukaryota > Metazoa > Chordata > Chondrichthyes > Myliobatiformes > Dasyatidae > Hemitrygon > Hemitrygon akajei. The sequence continues at coordinate 2,331,574 of NW_027331932.1, forward strand.
CAGCAATCTAAACCACCCATCTAGATCATCCAGATCGCTTATATACATCACAGGTAGGAGAGATCCCACCCACATCCATAGATACAGGTCACTTCATTGGAGTAGAACCAGGTTACTTAATCACAGAATGAAGAATAAAGTATCAAAATTATAGAGAAATTGCAGTGCAGGCGGACTATAAGTTTCAAGAATCACGAAGAGGAAGATTTGATGTCAAGAGCACATCTTATCGTATTAGGGGTCCGTTCAATAGTCTGATTACTGTAGTGTAGAAGCTGTCCTTGAGCCTCCTGATACATGCTTTCGCATTTTCCCTCCGATGGGAGGGTGCAGAAGACAGAATTTCCGGGGACCCTTAATGATGCTGGGTGCTTTATCGGAGCAGCAGTATGTGTTGAAAGAGTTCATGGAGGAGAGGCTGGTTTCGGAGCTGGGCTCAGCTCTTTCCACAACGCTCTGCAGTTTCTTGCGGTCATGGGCGGAGCAGTGTTTATATTTTTAGAGAGGAACAGGGCGTTTCTTGAGAATAGGGTTGTAGACATTGTGAACAGGAAAGAAAATAAAACATTTGTTTTTTTTTCCCGCTTGGTAGACTACTCTGTGTGATGGTGTGGCAACCAGGGGAAGTTGACTGACTGATATGTCCGGATTGATAGACATAATGGACGCTTGACATGTCCCGTATCAAGATCCCAGATGGGAGATCACTCTGGAAGATGGGAGAGAGGAATGTAGGGAGAGACGGAGAAGGAACAGAAGGGTGAGAGTGGCCGGGAGAGGGACAGATAGAAGAGAGAAGGGGAAGGAAATAACAGTTGGCGTGAGACCCAGGGAGATTTGTCGGGCTGATTTGACTGGGGAGGACAGAACAGTAATTGGTAGTAGATGTACTATACAGAGGCTTGAACAAGGCTATTCACAAGGTCTCAGATGGTAGACTGGTCTGGAGATGGTGTGGAACCCATGGAGATCTGTCTGACTAATTTGATGGCGGCGGACAGAGGTCGTGGTGCTGGATGTAATGTACATCGATTTTAACAATGCATCGGATGGTATACCGTTGTGGGAGGTGCAGTGAGGGTTGGCTGATTAGGTATACAATTTGTTAGGCGATAGGAGACAAAGTTTAAGGTTGAAGCTCGTTTCTCAGAGCTCGTCACCAGCGTTGTTCACCGGGGGATCGGTGGTGGCTCCAATGATCTTTCTTAACTATATCGACCATTTTTAACAGTTTATACAATACACGGTGGGTGAGCCTGCAGACAACATTAACGTAGATGGCACTTTAACCAGTGAAGACATTTATCTCTCACAGTGAGATAGCGGTGCAGGCTCGAAAGGCCGAATGGACTACTTCTGCACCGATTGTCTATTGAAGAAGCCCCCGCTAATGTTCCCTTTAAAATTTCCCCTTTCACCCTGAAACCATGCCCTCTGTTTTTTTTCTCCCCTTGCCTCAGTGGAAAAAGCCTGCTTGCATTCTCTCTATCTATACCCATCATAATTTTATATACCTCTATCATGTCTCCCCTCATTCTTCTACGCTCCAGGGAATAAACTCCTAACCTATTCAAACTTTCTCTGTAACTCAGTTTCTCAAGCCCCGAAAACATCCTTGTAAACCTTCTCTGCACTTGTTCAACATTATTAATATCCGTCCTGTAATTCGGTGACCAAAACTGCACACGATACTCCAAATTCGGCCTCACAAATGTTGTATACAACCTCACCATAACATTACAACACTAGTAATCAATACTTTGATTTAGAAAAGCCAATGAACCAAAACCTCTCCTTGCTACCTTATCTACCAGTGACGCCACTTTTATAGAATTTTGTATCTGCATTCCTAGCTCCCTCTGTTGTACTGCACTCCTCAGTGCCCTACCATTTACGTTGTAATTACCATCCAAATAAATATCTCACACGTGTCTGTATAAAACTCCATCTACCATTTTCCAGCCCATTTTTCCAGCTGGTCCCGATCCCTCTGCAAGCTTTGAAAACCTTCCTCACTGTCCACTACACCTCCAAGCTGTGTATCATCAGCAGATTTGCTGATCCAATTTACGACTTTATCATCCAGATCATTGATATAGATGAAAAATATCAATGGACCCAGCGCTGATCCCTGTTGCACACCACCAGTCACGGGCCTCCACTCAGATAAGCGATCCTCCACTGCCACTCTCTGACTACTCCCATTGAGCCAATGTTTAATCCAATTTACTGCCTCACCATGTATACCCAGCGACTGAATCTTCCGAACTACCCTCGCATACGGAACCTTGCCAATGGTCTCACTGAATTCCATGTAGACAACGTCCACTGCCTTCCCTTCATCCACTTTCCCAGTAGCCTCCTCGGAAAACTCCAATAGATTTGTTAAACATGAGCTACCACGCACAAAGCCGCGTTGATTCTCCCTCATAATTCACTGTCTATCGAAATACTTGTAGATCCTAACACTTAGTACGCCTTCAAATAATTTCCCTAGTACCGACGTCTAATCTGCCGGCTATTAATTTCCCGGATTAATTTTCAAGACTTTTTTAAACGTCTATTTGATTGGCTATCCTCCAATCCTCCGGCACCTCACCCGTAAAAACCGACATTTTAAATCTATCTGCAAGGGCTCCTGCAAATTCAACACTAGACTCCATCAAGGTCCGAGGGAATACCCTGTCAGGTCCCGGGGATTTATCTACTCTGATTGGCCTCAAGATAGCAAGCACCCCCTCCTCTTCAATCTGTGTAGGCTCCATAACTTCACAACTTGTTTGCCTTATTTCCATTGACGCTATGCAGGTTCCCTTAGTAAATACAGGCGCAAAATAGCCGTTTGAGATATCTCCCATTGCTATTGGTTCCATACATAGCCGACCACTCTGATCTTCAAGATAGATAGATAGATAGATAGATAGATAGATAGATAGATACTTTATTCATCCCCATGGGGAAATTCAACATTTTTTCCAATGTCCCATACACTTATTGTATCAAACCTAATTACATATAATACTTAACTCAGTAAAAATATGATATGCATCTAAAAACACCCTCTCAAAAAGCATTAATAATAGCTTTTAAAAAGTTCTTAAGTAGTTTACTTAAATACATTGATTCCTAACCCTGGCACTTTAACATATCTTACTCCTGGCGGTTGAATTGTAAAGCCGAATGGCATTGGGGAGTATTGATCTCTTCATCCTGTCTGAGGAGCATTGCATCGATAGCAACCTGTCGCTGAAACTGCTTCTCTGTCTCTTGATGTTGCTATGTAGAGGATGTTCAGGGTTTTCCATAATTGACCGTAGCCTACACAGCGCCCTTCGCTCTGCTACCGATGTTAAACTCTCCAGTACTTTGCCCACGACAGAGCCCGCCTTCCTTACCAGCTTATTAAGACGTGAGGCGTCCCTCTTCTTAATGCTGCCTCCCCAACACGCCACCACAAAGAAGAGGGCGCTCTCCACAACTGACCTATAGAACATCTTCAGCATCTCACTACAAACATTGAATGACGCCAACCTTCTAAGGAAGTACAGTCGACTCTGTGCCTTCCTGCACAAGGCACCTATGTTGGCAGTCCAGTCTAGCTTCTCGTCTAACTACTCCCAGATACTTGTAGGTCTTAACCTACTCCACACATTCTCCATTAATGATCACTGGCTCCATATGAGGCCTAGATAAGAGGACCAATTTTATCCCTTACTATCCTTTTGCTCTTAATATACCTGTAGAAGCTCTTTGGATGATCTTTCGTCTTGACTGCCAAAGCTAATCCAAGTCTTCTTTTAGCCCTTCTGATTTATTTCTTAAGTATTTTTTGCACTTTTTATACTCCTCACACACGTTACTTTTGCTTTTTGTTTCCTATACATATCATACATCTCTCTCTCTTCAGTGTCCCAGTATCCCATGATAAGCAAGGTTCCTTATTCTTATTCACTTTGCTATTAATCCTGACAGGAACATACACACTCTGCACTCGCAAAGTGGACAATCGTGGACCAAAGCGCTCAGGGGTACGGTGACAGCAGTAAGTGGGGACAAGAGTGGCAATCTTGTTTTAACCCAGACAGTGGTCCGTCTGTGGGACGAGCTGCCGGAGGAAGTGGCCGACGCAGATGCATTAGAAATTGAACACTTGTGCGTAAAGCACGTGACCCCTTCAGAGTGATGTCATTATTGTGAACTCTGACCTGCCTGTGCAGTCACTGACATTTCGGCGGCTCCCGAGGCAATGGGATGCTCGTCTTTCGGAAGGTTCCCAGACTCCTGGACGGCCACATCCGCGCCACGTGCGTCAAGCTGCTGCTCCTGTAGTGTAGGGTAAGGTACGGGAACTGTGGTGTACAATGGCTGTAATAAATTTTGAATCCTATAAATTCCACCACTGACTCAGGCAGAGTAATTCCATGCACCAACCACACTCTGATTAAAAAAATAATCCGCTTATATCCCCCTTGGACTTCCCACCCCTTAACGTAAAGCCCAGAAGTTGTGCCCAGAAGAAGTGGTGCTGGCTGTTACTCTACCTCTTACTCTTAATATCTTGTATTAACTCAACCATGTCTCCCCTCATACTGGTTCTCTCCAGAGAGTAAATCCTTAGCTCCCTTAATCTCTGATGACAATGCATTCTCTCTAAACCAGACAGCATCCTGGTAAATCTCCTTCCCACCCTTTCCAATGCTTCCACATACTTTCTACAGTGAGTCGACCGGAAATGGACACAGTACTCTACGTGTGGCCTAACCAAAGTTTTACAGAGCTACATCATTACTCCGCGACTCTTAAACTCTATCCCTTGAATTATGAAAGCTAGAACTTCATAAGCTTTCTTAACTACCCTATCTTCCAGTGAGGCAACTTTCAGAGATCTGTGGACATATACCCCCAGTTCCCTCTGCCTTATCCACCCTTCCAAGTATCCTGTTATTCACTTTGTACTTTATCTTGGAAATTGTCCTTCCAAAGTGTATCACCTCACTCTTCTCTGGGCTGAACTCCATCTGCCACTTCTCAGGCCACTCTTACATCTTATTAATGTCTCTCTGCAATCCTCGACAATCTTCTACACTATCTACAACATCACCAATCTTTGTGTCGTCTGCAAACTTACCAACCTACCCTTCTACCCCTACATCCATGTCATTAATAAAATCACGAAAAGCAGAGGTACGAGAATCAATCCTTTTGGGCACCAGTAGACGAAACCCTCCAATCCGGAATGTATTCCCTCCACCACGACCCAATGCTTTCTGCAGGCTAGCTAATTCTGAATCCAACTGGCGAAACATCCCTGGATCCCATGCCTTCTGACTTTCTGAATAAGTCGACCGTGTGGAACCTTGTCAAATGCCTTACTAAAATCCATGTAGATGATATCCGCTGCACTACCCTCATCTTTATGCCTGGACACCTCCTCAAAGAACGCTATCGGGATTGCAAGATACGATATGCCCTTCACAAAGCCATGATGACTGTCCCTGGTCAGACCATGATTCTCTAAATGCCCATAAGTCCTGTCGCTAACAAAGTTTTCCAACAGCTTTCCCACCACAGACGGAAGGTTCACTGGTCAATACTTAGCCAGACTATCCCTACGAACGCCTTTGGACAAGGGACAACATTCGCCTCCCTCCAATCCTCCGGTATCATTCCCGTCGACACTGAGGACATAAAGATCCTATCCTGAGACTCAGCAATCTCTTCCTTCGCCTGCTGGAGCTGCCTGGGGAATATTCCGTCTTGCCCCGGGACTGATCTGTCCTAACGTATTTTAACAACTCCAACACCTCCTCTCCCTTAATTTCAGCATGTTCCAGAACATCAACCGCATTCATATTGTCCTCACCGTCATCAAATTCTATGTCATTGGTGAATACAGAAGAGGGGTATTCATTGGGGACCTCGCTCACTTCCAAAGCCTCCAGGCACATCTTCCCAACTTCATCTCAATTCGGACTATTTTTCACACCTGTCATCCTTTTGTTCTTCACATAATTGAAGAATGACTTAGAGTTTTCCTTCACCCTACACTCCAAAGCCTTCTCATGTCCCCTTCTTGCTCTCCTCAGCCTATTCTGAACTCTTGCTTGCTATCCCTATATTCCTCAATAGACCCATCTGATCCTTGCTTCCTAAACGGCATGTATACTGCCTTCTTCCACGTGACTAGATTTTCCACTTCATTTGTCAACCATTGTTCCTTCACCCTTCCATTCTTAATCTTCCTCACAAACTTATCCCTAACATCCTGCAAGAGATCCCTAAACACCGACCACATGTCCATAGTACTTTTCCCTGCAAAAACATCATCCCAATTACCACCCGCAAGTTCTAGCCTTATAGCCTCATAATTCCCCATTGCCAAATTATTCTTTTTTCCTGTCCTCTCTGATTCTATGCATTTCCATGAGGGAAGTGGAGGGAGATAAACCCCTAGTCGGATCCTGGGAGTATGCAACGATGTGCCTGATGCCGGAAGTGCGTGATGGGACGGTGTGGAGAGAGTTTCACTCTGAGTCTGACCCCGAGAGTGTGTGACGGGACGGTGTGGTGGGAGATTCACTCTGTGTCTGACCCCGGGAGTGTGTGATGGGACGGTGTGGAGGGAGATTCACTCTGTTTCTGACCCCGGGAGTGTGTGATGGGACGGTGTGGTGGGAGATTCACTCTGTGTCTGACCCCGGGAGTGTGTGATGGGACGGTGCGGAGGGAGTTTTTCTGTGTGTCTGACCCCCGATATATGTGATGGGTTGGAGTGGATATATCACACATACCTCTTCCACTTTTGAATTTATTAAAAGACGCTCAGAAACAATGTTAAAACACCGACCAACGACTGCTCCGGAAAATCGGACCAATGAACAGTGAATCTCTTTTTTCAGTTGTGGAGAGCGCCCTCTTCTTTGTGGTGGCGTGTTGGCGAGGCAGCATTAAGAAGAGGGACGCCTCACGTCTAAATAAGCTGGTAAGGAAGGCGGGCTCTGTCGTGGGCAAAGTACTGGAGAGTATAACATCGGTAGCAGAGCGAAGGGCGCTGAGTAGGCTACGGTCAATCATGGAAAACCCTGAACATCCTCTACATAGCACCATCCAGAGACAGAGAAGCAGTTTCAGCGACAGGTTGCTATCGATGCAATGCTCCTCAGACAGGATGAAGAGATCAATACTCCCCAATGCCATTCGGCTTTACAATTCAACCGCCAGGAGTAAGATATGTTAAAGTGCCGGGGTTAGGACTCAATGTATTTAAGGAAACTACTTAAGAACTTTTTAATAGCTATTTATTAATGCTTTTTGAGAGGGTGATATCAGATGCATATCATATTTTTACTGAGTTAAGTATTGTATCTAATTAGTTTTGCTACAATAAGTGTATGGCACATTCACTGTATCTATCTATCATTATATCCGTCGGTAGTCAAAGAAACAGAATGGGAACGATTTAAAGCGACCCATCATACATTGCCGGTGTCAGGTGTAAAGTGGAGATGCCAACAAACAGACCGATCACACAGACTCGCCGGGTAAGAGACAGAGTTAAGGTCCCCTGCACCGTCCCATCAAAAGATACAGTTATCAGACATATAGAGAAGTTCCCAGCACAATTCCCGAAACACATGCCCGGGATCAGACACAGAGTCAAGATCCAAAAACACAGCCACAGCACGTACAAACTGCGTCCTACACCGTAAAGTTGCTTCCACACCATCCCATCTCAAACTCCCGGGATCAGACACAGATTTCAACTCCCTCCACTCCGTCCCATCACACACTCCCGGGATCAGACACAGAGTGACTCTCCCTCCACACCGTCCCATCACACACTCCCGGGGTCAGAAACAGAGTGAATCTCCCACCACACCGTCCCGTCACACACTCCCGGGGTCAGATACAGAGTGAAACTCTCTCCACACCGTCCCATTACCCAGAACCCGACTCCCCCCCCCCCCGTTCCATCACATACATGCGGGGTCAAACATAGAGTGAATCTCCCTCCACACAGTCCCATCATATGCTCCAGAGGTCAGACACAGAGTGAATCTCCCTCCAGACAGTCCCATCACACGCTCCAGGGATCAGACATGAGTGAATCTCCCTCCACACCGTCCCTTCACATGCTCCAGGGGTCAGACACAGAGTGAACCTGCCGCCTCACAGTCCGATAACACAAAACGGATTCAGAAAAAAAGCAACTCTCACTCTTCACTCCCTCTCTCCCATCTCACCAATAAACAGCACTTCAGCCTCCAACAGAGTGTCTGTCTCAGAAATAATAAGAACTCTTGAGACCACATGTAGAACTGAGGAGGGAGGGTGAGGGGAGGAAGGACTGTGCAGAGGTGGTGTACCCGGGAGAGGTGGAGGCCACGACCGGCCTGTACACGCAGAAACACAGAACGGAGAGAAGAGAGTAGAAATAGCACCAACGGTACGGAGGACGCGTCACCATTTTTCTGACCCTTGGACTGTGTAAGGGGACGGTGTGGAGGGAGATTCACTCTGTGACTGACCCTGGGAGTGTGTGGTGGGACGGCGTGGAGGGAGATTCACTCTGTGTCTAACTCCGGGAGTGTGTGATGGGACGGTGTGAAGGGAGGTTCACTCTGTCTCTGACCCTGGTAGTGGGTGATGGGACAGTGTGGAGAGAGTTTCAGTCTGTGTCTGATACCGGGATTGTGTGATGGGTTTGTGTGGCGAGAGTTTCACACTGTGTCTGATCCCGGGAGTGTGTGATGGGGCGGTGTGTAGGGAGGTTCACTCTGTCTCTGACCCGGGTAGTGGGTGATGGGACAGTGTGGAGAGAGTTTCACTCTGTGTCTGATACCGGGATTGTGTGATGGGGTTGTATGGCGAGAGTTTCACACTGTGTCTGATCCCGGGAGTGTGTGAGGGGACCCTGGGGTTCTATGATTGGATGATGTGGAGGTAGCTACACTCTGTGTCTTACTCTCTTCACCCATTGGAACATAACTGCGGGTTGTCAGTATTTCAGAGAAATATTGAAAGCGTGCGGCTACACTGACTGGGCCGTCGTACAAACATCAAAAAACTTTACTGACGCCGGGAATGTGATACGTACACGCCAGACTGCAGCTCCCTCCACACGATCCCGTTTCACAAATCGGGGGTCAGACGCTGAGAAAAGCTCCCCCCACAACGTCCCATCACACACTCCCGGGGGCAGACCCGGAGTGAATCCCCCTCCACACCGTCCCATGACACAGTCCTGGGGTCAGACACAGAGTAAAACTCCCTACTCAGCGTCCCATCACACACTCCCAGGGTTAGACATAGAGTGGAGCTCCCTCCACAATTTCCCATCACACACTCAGGGGGTCTGTCACACTGAGAACCTCCCCACACACCGTCCCATCACACACTCCCGGGCTCAGACACTAAGAGAATCTCACTCCGCACCGTCCCATCATACATGCCAAGGTTCAGACACGGGGTAAAGCTCCCTCCACAACTTCCCATGAAACAGTACCGGGATCAGACAGACAGGGAATCTCCCTCCACACCGACCCATCACACACTCTCGGGGTCAGACACAGAATGAATCTTACTTCACACCGTCCCATCACACACTCCGGGGTCAGACACAGAAATAATCTCCCTTCACACCGTCCCATCACGCACTCCCGGGGTCAGATACAGAGTGAATCTCCCTCCACACCGTCCCATCACACACTCCCGGGGCCAGACACAGAGTGAATCTCCCTCCACACCGTCCCATCACACACTCTCGGGGTCAGACACAGAGAGAATCTCCCTCCACACCGACCCATCACACACTCTCGGGGTCAGACACAGAGAGAATCTCCCTCCACACCGACCCATCACACACTCTCTTGGTCAGATACAGAGTGAATCTCCCTCCGCACCGTCCCATCACACTCTCTCGGGGTCAGACACCTGGTCAAGCTCCTTGCACAACGTTGGAGTTATTTCTGCTCACTTACACCGGAAAACGATTACACGTTTCTCAGCTTCTCTACGTCTCTGTGTGTACAGACGCCGGTCGTGTGGTTTCACTCCATTTCCTTTCCGTGACTGGAAACTCACCAACTGTTCACAGCCCCGCTCTCCCCTCACCCTCCCTCATCTGCTCTATCTCTGGTCTCAAACAAATTTATTATCTCTGAGACAGACACACTGTTGGAGGCTACAGGAACCCTGAAAAACTGGTGATTGGTGAGAGGCGAGAGATGGAGTGAAGAGGGAGTTTCGCTCTGTTTCTCAATCCGTTACTGTGTTATCGGTCTCTGAGGCGGCTACTAACCCTATATCTGGCCCCGGAAGCATGTGATGGGGACGGTGTGGAGGGAGATTTTACTCTGTGTCTGTCCCCAGGAGTGACTGATAGTTCGGTGTGAAGGAAGAGTCACCCTGTCTCTGAGCCCGGGATTATGTGATGGGACGGTGTGAAGGGAGATTAATTCTGTGTCTGACCCCCGTAGTGTGTGATGGTGCGGTTTGGAGGGAGCTTCACTCTGTGTCTGTCCCCGTGAGTGTGTGATGGGACGCTGTGGAGGGCTCTTATCTGTGTGTCTGATCCCGAAAATCTGTGATGGGATAGAGTTTAGGGAGCTTCACTCTTGTGTGGATACATCTTCTGTGTGTCTCACACATACCTCTTCCGTTTTTGAATTTATTTCAAGGCGCTTTGAAACAGAGTTAGAACAATGTTGATTCGTCCCTTCGTCTGTTCTGGAAAAATAGGACCAATGAACAGAGAATCTCGCTCCACACCGTCCATTAAATCCGCCAGTCGTCAGACACTGAATTGGAATCCTTACACACCATCACAAATTCCCGGCGTCTGTTTTAAGGTGACGATCCTTCCGAAACGTCCGGTCACACAGACACGGCGGTTTAGAGATAGTGAAGCTCCATCTGCACTGTCCCATCAAATTATCCTTTTGTCAGACATACAGACAAGTTCCCAACACAGTTTTCCAAAACACATTCTCGGGATCAAACACAATGTCGAGATCCCCAAAAACACAGTCCCAGCAGATACAAACTGAGTTAGACACAGAGTGAAGCTCTAGCCACACCGTCCCATTACCCACTCCCGAACTCAGACACAGGCTGAAGCCCCGGCTACACCGTCCCATTACCCACTCCCCGAGTTGAAAAGAGATTGTAACTCCCTCCCTCCGTGTCTGTCATACTCACCTCTCGATGGAGACGTTGAGTCAGATTTTACGATCTGCACATTCATGTAAGTCTCGCTGTCGTCCATCCTGTCGATGATCCTGTGCGTCTCTGAGCTCAGCGAGACAAACAAACACCAGATGAGCCGCTGATAAAGAGAGGAGACGACAGCAGGAGGCAGGAAGTGTTGGGGTTGAGGGAGATTGTGGTTGTGAGAGGGGTTGGTCTGGAGAGATGAATGTGGCTGGGTGGGAGTAGTGAGAGTGGGGAGAAACAGAGGCAAGGTGAGTAAGGGGAAGGTTAAGTTTTGGCGGATAGAGAATCGTGAGTGACAGGGGTCAGAAAGGGGTATCACTGAAAGAAGAGGTGGTCAAGGAGTGGGAGAGAATGGAGAAGAGCGGTAGAAATAGACATGGTGGATTGCTGGAGGGTATTAAATTTGGCTTCTCTCTCGAGCTCTCTCTTTTTTTCTTCTATTCCCTCTCTCGGCGGAAATGTTGCATTTACTGTCCGAGTGGTTTACCAACCAACACCCCATCGCCTACTGCAACATTCTGTTTATTCAGGCCCTCTGTGCTGTAGAAACCACGGCTCTGGACAAACCAGAAACACCCACCGAAGTAACCGAGCCACCGACACTAGTAAAAGATTGCCCTTTTCACACCGTGTAGAACGTATCAAAGAATGCTATAATTTAGATATTGAAGTTTACAGGAAACTAACATACGCTGCGCAGTGTCTGACATTTGACTCTCTTCACCCCATTGGAACATAAGCTGGGGGTTGTCAGTATTTCAGAGAAGTATAGAAAGCGTGCGGTTACACTGACTGCGCCGGCATACAGACAGCAAAAAATAAAAAATAAAAATAGCAGTTGCCTCGGCCCAGCAGACCGAGTTCAGCAGCTCCCTCAAAAACCCTCCATCACCTTGTGTCTGTCACTTTCTCTCTCTGTTCCTCATCTCCCCTCACTATCCCCTATTTCACTCCCATGAAGGCCTCTAACCCGCATCAATTTCTCTCCTCTCTCCGGCTCTCTCCTTTTTCCTCTACTCCCTCTCTCTCCTCTGCCTTTCTATCTCACTGCCTCCACACTAAACCTTCTCTTTTTGTCTCCCCAACCTATCTACCCCACTTTCTCTCTTCCCACTCTCTC